>NC_137212.1:4832596-4845096 GCF_949987685.1 Ammodytes marinus
TCGGGTTGGTGTGTGTGTGTGTGTGTGTGTGTGTGTGTGTGTGTGTGTGTGTGTGTGTGTGTGTGTGTGTGTGTGTGTGTGTGTGTGTGTGTGTGTGTGTGTGTGTGTGTGTGTGTGTCTGGGGAGGGGGGTGGACTATCAGGTGTGAAACGGCCTTAAGAGTCAGTGTGGCAGTTTGATGGAAGTTTAAAGTGCTTTAAAAATATCTGCTGTTGGTTTCAGAACCAGCCACTGCGGTTAAGGGACGACAACAACAACAACAACAACAAGAGAGGCTAAAAGCAATAGAAACACTTTACCCGTTATCACCACACATTACCTGACACACACACACACACACACACACACACACACACACACACACACACACACACACACACACACACACACACACACACACACAGAGAGACACAGACACAGACACACACACACACACACACACACACAGAAGGCTAAACCCCACGGTTCTAGCCTCAGTAGTTACTATGGAGACCGAGCAGTAGCCATCTCCGTGGACAGAATAGAAATTTAAAAAAGACCCTCCCTAACCTTATCATTCCACTGTCACACACACACACACACACACACAAACAACCAGACACACACACACACACAAATATGCACACACACACACACACACACACACACTCAGACACAAACTCATATGCACACACACACACACACACACACACACACACACACACACACACTTCAACACATCCACACATGTGTCTGACACGTACAATGTTGCTGTGTACTGATTATTCCCTCAGGGCCCAGAGGGTCAGTGCGATATGACCACCAACAGTTGTGTGTGTGTGTGTGTGTGTGTGTGTGTGTGTGTGTGTGTGTGTGTGTGTGTGTGTGTGTGTGTGTGTGTGTGTGTGTGTGTGATTGTGTGTGTGTGTGTTTCTACGCGTCTGAGTTAGTGTGTGTGTGCGGGAAAATATAAAAGAGAGAGAGAGAGTGAGAGAGAGAGAGAGAGAGGAGTGTGTGTGTGTGTATGTGCGTGTGTGTGACTGATTGAGTTAGTTAGTGTGTTAGAGAGAGAGAGAGTCTGTGTGTGTGTGGGTGTGTGTGTGTGTGTGTGGGTGTGTGTGTGTGTGTGTGTGTGTGTGTCTCCCAACATAATCTATCATACATTCAGCAGTATGTATTTCTGCTATGACAAACGAGCCCTTGACTTAATTTGGTGCCGTTTGGGTTCACACACACACACACACACACACACACACACACACACACACACACACACACACACAGGTTAGTGTGTGAACAGTCTATAGGCCCCTGTGTGTCCCAACCAGGCCTCCATACATCACCAATCTGTGCCAGACGGGTCCGATTTCATGCCTTATTAACCCTTCACACACACACACACACACACACACACACACACACACACACACACACACACACACACACACACACACACACACACACACACACACACACACACACACACACACACACACACACACACACACACACACACACACACACACACACACGCGCACACACGCACACACACGCACACGCACGCACACGCACCCACACACACGCAGAAACACGTTCAAATATGCGAATGACCTAAAACCTTTCTCCTTTGATTAACTCATTTGGATCTAAGTTCTGTAAAGTTTGTCATTTGAGTTTTTAAACTTAGAATTATTTAAAAGTGTGTGTGCGATTTCTAAGTTATTTTTTCATTGCTCTCGATCAAAACCCATAAACAATAAAACTGAATTATAATAATAATAATTGATAGGTTTTATATAGCGCTTTATTGCCTCGGCACTCAAAGACGCTTTACAGGGTTCCTGGTTCAATTCGTTCACACACAGTCACACAGTCATACCGGTGGTGGTAAACTAGGAGAGTAGCCACAGCTGCCCTGGGGTAGACTGACGGAAGCGTGGCTGCCATTCAGCGCCAACGGCCCCTCAGACCACCACCTCAAACATACAGCAGTCATACACATTCACACGAGGCAAGGTGGGTGAAGTGTCTTGCCCAAGGACACAACAACCATGACACAGGTGGCCAGGCGGTAGGGATGGGGCCGATCCGATCCAGTATCGGTATCGGGTCCGATACGGCCGAAATCTGCGTATCGGATATCGGACTGACAGCTCCGATATTAAAATCCGATTTTTTTTTTTTTTTTTTTTACTATGTAAGAGCGAACATGCGCCGACGTTCGGTGGAGGGAGAGAGGACATCACTTTATAATTTGACATACAGTACATATCAGTTTGTTAGCCAGTGAGCTAACCAAAGCTAATACAAGTCAAGGAAGTGGAGAGGCTTGTGACAAATTCTACTATGTTAAATACAGCCAGAGAGAGGAAGACTGTTCAGACAAACAGACCACAACATATTCTAGTGGGGCAGAAGTGATCATTGAGAAGGATTTTTTTTGTGTGACTCTATAATTCTGCCTTTAAGATAAACCTATATGCATTTGTGTATATTTATTGCTCTTTTAAATTAGAATTGCTTAAGCCTTCCTAGCCTAATACATAAAATCACCACCAACAAAAACATTTATAACAATTATGATATCGTATCGGTCAGTATCGGTATCGGCCGATATCCAAACCCTAGGTATCGGAATCGGATCGGAACTAAAAAAAGTGGATCGTCCCATCCCTACCAGGCGGGGATCGAACCGCCAACCCTTGGATTCGTTGGCCAACCCACTTAACCACCTGAGCCACAGTCGCCCCCAACTATGCATGAAATATCCAATCGTTCCATATTAGTAACTAAAACAAATCTAACCCATTAATCATGGTCAGTATTCAGAGCTGATAGAAAAACAGTGTTTCAGACATAGGAGCATAACAATACATATTTAATAACAGACATTACAAAACATGTGTCCCAGTTTAAGTTATTGGGAGTGAATACCAAGGAACACATCACTATATATTATGGCAATTCAGGACGCTGCTTTATCAAACACACACACACACACACACACACACACACACACACACACACACAGACACAGACAGACACACACACAGACAGACAGACAGACAGACAGACACAAACACACAAACACACACACACACAGGGAGTGTCACACACACACACACACACACACAGGGAGTGTCACACACACACACACACACACACACGACTGAATATATTACACAGTCTGAGACCCAAGTAATTACTGAACACACACATATTTGCATATCTCACAAATACTGTGTCACACAAGCCAATAATCCTATCAAACCGAACCACAGCCTAGACAAGGTGTGTGTGTGTGTGTGTGTGTGTGTGTGTGTGTGTTTGTGTGTGTGTGTGTGTGTGTTTCTGTGTGTGTGTGTGTTCATGTACCATAGCAACAGCCACACCCAAATTCTCCCGCTAGCGATGTCGCTCCCTCACGACTTTACATCAACCAAATCCAAACAAGCATCCTGCGTCATTGCTGACAGACGGATGCAAATTCACTCACACACACACACACACACACACACACACACACACACACACACACACACACACACACACACACACACACACACACACACACACACACACACACACACACACACACACACACACACACACACACAGAGGGAGTGTCCTTGTGGACTTTTCAAAGCAGTAAACATGAAAGTAGCCCAAACATCCCCGAAGATCTGGGCCAGACAGACGAGCAGAGGAGGGGAAGGAGGTTGTTGTCATACATAGATAAATAGCTGTGTACTTGAATGTGTGTGTGTGTGTGTGTGTGTGTGTGTGTGTGTGTGTGTGTGTGTGTGTGTGTGTGTGTGTGTGTGTGTGTGTGTGTGTGTGTGTGTGTGTGTGTGTGTGTGGTCACGACACCAAACTGTTTTTTTCCCATACCATACTGATACAAAAGGATTTTTTATACTTGTTGGTACTTTTTGATAATAGGCAAGGCAAGTTTATTTATATAGCACAATTCAGACACAAGGCCACTCAAAGTGCTTTACAGGGGCAAGATTAGAATACATAAAACACATTATAAAACATTTAAACGCGAATAAAAGAAGCAAATAAAAATAAAAATTGCAGGTTAAAATGGAAACAAAAAAGTCTTCAGACTCGATTTAAAAGAACTGAGCGTTGCAGCAGACCTCAAGTTTTCTGGGAGTTTGTTCCAGATTTTTGGTGCATAATAACTAAAAGCTGCTTCTCCTTGTTTAGTCCTAAAAAAATATTCGAAAAATGATGTTGAAGTTGATACACTTGTCATACCAGCATAAATCCTAATTACTTTTAGGAACCATAACATTGAAAATATCTTGATGAGACTGATTAGATAAAGCCTATCATCGGACAAGGTTATGTCATATTATTGGCTATTACATTTTATATATGATTAAAATAAAATACAGTTATTAAGATATAGTAATTAATTAATTAGCTCAGAACTGTTTTTCCCTTGCTTTCTTCATGTTAAAAGCTTAATTCACCATGTGGCTATGTTTATATTACATAGCGTTGATTCCGGCAACATGACAGCTGACAGCTTTTTGCTCCAATAGCAAGGCATTCGCATTAATAAAAAAAAATTATAATAAAAAAACATATGTAGCATTTTTTTTTCCTAATGCAGTAGGCTATAGTTCCTTTCTGAATATGTACGGTAATACTTTTTCAATACCAATATACTTTACAAGACTAGTGTGAGTGTGAATGGCACTGCTGTACATCCTATTCAAATTCATGCATCTAATATGATAATATCGGGCGCCTGTCACATAACATAACACTCCCACCTTGTTACTGCTACAGCCGGGTTCACAGTGAAACAGTGAACTTTGCAAATACCAATTACTTATGTAAACAGGACACATGGCCATTTAGTAACAGCTGGCTGATGCGCTCTTTGAATTAATTGCAATTACACTAAACAATTAAACACGCGCTAGTTGTTTACATGAATAGATGCAAACGCTGTAAACAAATTTTCAATAATTGGGTTGAATTAAATGAGAAAATATCTTAATTACTTTGACAAAAAACATGACACATTAAAGCTGCAGTGTGTATTACAAATGATAAATGTTCAACCTGCAGTGTGTAGAATTTTGGGTTTTATTTCCTAGCAGATTTTGTAGAAAGTAATTATAATATCCATAAGTACATTTAATTTAGTGCATAATAGCTGAAATTTTTTTTTGAATTATTATTTTTTCCCTTAGAAAGGGTCTCATTATATGTCCATATTTCTGCATATTTTGGACCAAGGCCTAGTGCCGCCATCTTGAAAGTGTCTTAGTTGGAATGTCATCAGGTGCATTGTTTAAAATTTTGAATTGTTCTTGTCCTTGAAGGCCATTGTAGCTTCTGTTATTATTCGAAAGGGGTGGGGTTACCCAGGGAGCGTTGCATTCTAGAACTTTGTAGAACTTTCTTGATGATGTCATATTACACACTGCACCTTTAACTACAGATAGCATATGTTATATTGCTGTATACAGTAAAAAAATATGTATTATGTCAACCTGCCAGGGACTACAGGTGAAAACTAGCCTGTATGGCTAAATCTGGCACATTTACATGTTCAACTCTGGTACCCATGTTTATTAAAAGGTGCAGCGTGTAATATGACATCATCAGGAAAGTTCTACAAAGTTCTAGAATGCAACACTCCCTGGGTAACCCCACCCCTTTGGAATAATAACAGAAGCTACAGTGGCCTTCAAGGACAAGAACAATTCAACATTTTAAACAATGCACCTGATGACATTCCAACTATGACACTTTCAAGATGGCGGTACTAAGCCTTGGTCCAAAATATGCAGAAATATGGACATATATGAGACCCTTTCTAAGGGGAAAAAAAATATTCAAAACATTTTTTTCAGCTATGATGCACTTAATTAAATGTACTTATGGATATTATAATTACTTTCTACAAAATCTGCTAGGAAATAAAACCCAAAATTCTACACACTGCAGGTTTAAAGTGTGCTGTCCATTCTAAATAAAGAAATCTAACAAATATATAAATAAAATACGTGCGATTATATTGCTATAATATTCACCGCACAACAGAAGTCCATTACACTGGCTTGTTCATCCTGACGTTATCATGTTTTAGTTTTGTTATTAAAATGCTATTTCAACTTTGATATGGGATTCTAAGTCCACATGGAAAAAGAAAAAAAATGCAATCAACCTCTCAGTCTTACCTCGCAGGGAAGAGATTATATACTTCATTAAACACGTGTCAATCAAAGCCTCTCCTTTACCGATCTAGATTAATAATGCCCCACCACACACACACACGCACACACACACACACACACACACACACACACACACACACACACACACACACACACACACACACACACACACACACACACACACACACACACACACACACACACACACACAGACACACAGACACACACACAATAGTGCCTTACTACACACATACATCCACACAGAGAGTGAGAGAGAGACACACACACACACACACACACACACACACACACACACACACACACTCTGAATATGAAGTCAAGCACTGGGTCCATTTTTCATTAGGTTTTCATTAAGTGCTTTTCGGTTTTCATTAAGTGGTATATCACTTCCTATCCTGCGCTGTTTTCAGCTCGTTGCCACGGCCACTGCTGTGTGTGTGTGTGCTTGTGTGTTTTTGTGTGTGTGTGCCTGCCTGTGTCTGTGTGTGTCTCTCTCTCTCTCTCTCTCTGTGTGTGTGTGTCTGCGTGTTTCTGTGTGTGTGTGTGTCTGTGTGTGTGCGTCTGTGTGCGTGCGTGCACCTGTGTTTGTGTGTGTGTGTGTGTGTGTGTCTGCGTGTGTCTGTGCGTGTGTCTGTGTGTGTGCACCTGTGTGTGTGTGCGTGTGTGTGTGTGTGTGTGTGTGTGTGTGTGTGTGTGTGTGTGCACTAGTCAGTCACACTGTCTACAGCAGACACCAAATGGTTCTGCAGTGTCCTCCACACAACCTTGACTGTCTGTCTGATTCACTTAGATTTCTGCTGATAGGTTTAATAAGTTTGACCTGATATCCCATATATATTTTTTTTAAATCCCAGTAAAGGGTTTTTACTGGGAGTTTTTTCTCAGCCGAGCTAAGGGTGTAAGGGCAGGGTGTCATATTGTATCATATTGTATGAAATGTAAAGCCCACTGAGACAAATGTATTTGTGATTTTGGGCTATACAAATACAACTGATTTGATTTGATTTGATATATACAGCTGTTTGAGTAGAATGAACATTTTGGTTTTATAATATAAAATACTGACAACATTTCTACCAAATTCACAAAACAAATATTGTCATTTAGAGCTATTTCAATAAGTAATGTAGAGATGAAGATTTAAACCTGCAGTGTGTAGAATTTTGGGTTTTATTTCCTAGCAGATTTTGTAGAAAGTAATTATAATATCAATAAGTACATTTAATTTAGTGCATAATAGCTGAACATTTTTTTTTTTAATTATTATTTTTTCCCTTAGAAAGGGTCTCATATACGTCCATATTTCTGCATATTTTGGACCAAGGCCTAGTGCCGCCATCTTGAAAGTGTCATAGTTGGAATGTCATCAGGTGCATTGTTTAAAATTTAGAATTGTTCTGTAGCTTCTGTTATTATTCGAAAGGGGTGGGGTTACCCAGGGAGCGTTGTATTCTAGAACTTTGTAGAACTTTCTTGATGATGTCATATTACACACTGCACCTTTAAGAAAAAATCCAGACTGGTCTCTTAATTTTTTCCAGAGCTGTATATTTATACTCTCTGTAATATTCCATAAGCTGATACTGTGAGTGATTCTGGAGAACGCTTGTTGTCAAAATCACTTTGTCAAGAGAATATCTCCTCATGATCCTCTACATGGCTGTACTGTGTGTGCACTGAAATAAAAATGCTGTTAATACACGGCTTAGGCTCTGTAAACTGGTATGTAAACAAAGGGGGGCCACCGTAACTACTAGCAACATGCCTTTTTACAGAGCCTATGCTGTGTATTAACACTGGATTTTTTCACAGTACAGGCAGGTAGCGGATCATGAGGAGATATTCACTGATTTTGACAACAAGTGATTTTGACAACAAGCGTTCTCCAGTATTTCTTACCTTACCTTTAAATGTCCCATAAGCGGACACTACAACTCTGGAAAAAATTAAGAGACCACCACTCCAAATGTTCAGTGTCTCTTGTTTGACTATTTCTAGGCATATGTTTGAGTAAAATGAACGTTTTGATTTTATAATATAAACTACTGACAACATTTCTACCAAATTCACAATAAAAATATTGTCATTAAGAGCATTTCCAATAAGTAATGCAGAGATAAAGATTGAAGAAAAATCCAGACTGGTCTCTTAATTTTTTCCAGGTCATCATTGTATTGATGCAGATAAATCACATGCAGCATTATAACGCCGCACAATACCATTTTTCACTTCAGCAGCAGTGTTAATTTCGTAGACTAAGACTATGACGAAAAATATTCGTCTACGAACCTTTTTCACGGACGTAAACTAAATAAAAACTAAATAAAAAGGCAGATGTGATGACGAAGACTGAGACTAATTTAACTGACACTATAGTCTACGAATAGGAACTAGACGAAACTGTTAGGGCGGGACGAATGGAGAAGAGATCCAATCAGAACTACTCTTTTCGTGGGACAAGTTGGGAAGAAATCCAATCAGTGCAAAGCAGCGAATTCAACCCTGTTTCGGTGAAAATCGACGGGAGACCGCGCAGGTGTGAGCGGGTGGAGTGAGCCGCTGTGCTGAAAAACTCTGCGGTATGATGGACAACAATGATAGTCAGGGATATCCTGCCCGTTAACGATGTCTAGGGGAACGGCTAAGTTCCGCGATCTGTTTGTAGTAGGCTCTGTCTCGAGTTTGAATACACAGAGCCATGTGAAACTGCCGCCTCCGTCCGTTAGTTTCTGTTTTTAAGTTACAATCAACTCCGACGCATGGACAGCGTTCAATTAAAACCTCTAATTGTATTATCTAAAAGGCTTTGATGCAAAAGAAGTCCGAACACACACAGCGGCAGCAGTGTTGCTTAAAGGAAGGCGCAGTTGCTCAAATGTATCAGCACCTCAACTGCGTGCTGCTGCTGCTGCCCAGGGGCGGCCTTAACAATCTCGGGGCCCCTTTCAAGACCTAGTGTGGGGCCCCCCACTTTTTTAAAAATATTTTCTTTATTTTCTTTTTTTTAATAAATAATGCTTGTGCATGCTCCCCGCAAAAAGAAAAACGATTGTGGAATCCAGTTGGTTCATAGACAGATCATGAGATAATGGACCCCCGGGCAAAGGCTCTTAAAGCCCCCCTCCCCCCTATCCAGTCAGGTACACTGATTTTATGTGAGATTATTACTAATGAAATAGAATACATGTTTTGTATTACAACCATTAAATCTGTGTCTGTATTGCATATTCAAAACTTGATACCATTCAATGAAGAAAAAAACACTTAGTCGACAAAGTCCGCTGTAGATTTAGTCAAACTAAAATCTGCTTATATTTAGTAGACTAAGACTAGACTAAGACTAAAAGATTTCAGATGACTAGAATAGGACTAAGACTAAATGGTGTGATATTCAAAAGACTAAGACTAAGACTAAATCAGAATTTGCTGCCAAAATTAACACTGTTCAGCAGGCATGAACTCTGAGGACGTTTGAAGAGGTGTTTCAGTGGTGTCACTTAGTGTGTGTGTGTGTGTGTGTGTGTGTGTGTGTGTGTGTGTGTGTGTGTGTGTGTGTGTGTGTGTGTGTGTGTATGTGTTTGTGTGTGTGTGTTCCCCCACGACTAAATAACTATAATGGGTAAAAAGTCAAGATGGAGTAAAGAGACTGAAATAGACCTGGATCTACAAGGATGGTTAATATAATCAACTCGAGTAGACCCTCACTCACTAGTGCCATCAAAGGAAAAACACATAATTTGCAAGTCAAATCGAAAGCAAAGCAAAGATGATTCCTGCCACTACACGTTGTTACATACTGTAGCATGGTGGCTGCTTGGCCTAGTTTTGTGAGAGCAATCATGGTTCAGTTTTGAGAAATAGCTAAATTTAAGAATAGGGATAGATGGATAGATGGATGGATAGATAGATAGATAGATAGATAGATAGATAGATAGATAGATAGATAGATAGATAGATAGATAGATAGATAGATAGATAGATAGATAGATAGATAGATAGATAGATAGATAGATAGATAGATAGATAGATAGATAGATAGATAGATAGATAGATGGACTTTTGGAGAAACAGTTCAAAGTTCTTCACAGGAGGTTTGAATAAAAGAGAGCTTAAGTCACACTGGTTGCAAAAAAAGAGGAGTTACAATTCTGTATTCCATCCATTAGAATTATCTAGATAATTCTTGGTGGAGCAGCACACACACACACACACACACACACACACACACACACACACACACACACACACACACACACACACACACACACACACACACACACACACACACACACACACACACACACACACACACACACACACACACACACACACACACACACACACTCACACACACACACACACACACACACACTTGGAAAAAAAACAAGTGCAAAGATAGACAGCAGGAGAGCAGTTAAATCACTAACAACTCCTCCAATCTATCAACAAAAGCAGAACTAAATCAAAAGCTTTTTTTAAATAAAACTTAGAATTTAAGTCACATATTCCGTCCATTATAATGAAAGAAATAATTCTTGGTGCAGCTTCAGCGGGTGTTATGAACAGTTTGGTGTTATGAACAGTTTGGTGTTAGATGGTGTTTGTGTGTCGGCTCAGAATGACTCAGGCACTCAGGCTGTGTACCCGCCAATCTGGCATCACGCAACCTTTCTCACATCACGCCTCCCTCCCATCGCTACTGCCTGTCTGTGCTGTCAACTACTGAACACACACACACACACACACACACAAACACACACACACACACACAGAAAAACAAACGCACAAACGCACACACACACACAGAAAAACACACAGACATGCAAACACGCAAATGCACAAGCATGCTCACACACACACACACCCACACACAGAAAAACAAAAACAGCCACACACACACACACACACACACACACACACAAACAAACACGGAGAAAAACAAGTGCAAAGATAGGCAGCAGGAGAGCAGTTATATCACTAACAAATCTCCCAATCAACAAAGGCAATACAAAATCAACAGCTCTTCAAAATGAGAGTCAGACTTGTATAGTCACATATTGGGCTGGGGGGATATACAGGTGTATTTGCTTTGTATGTGTTTTTTAAAATGGCTGTGTTTCATATGTGTTTTCTATGGTTGTTTAAAGGCCTTTATAGGGAAGTGCGTTGGAAATTAACATTATCTAAATGCTATTATGTTGTAGAGTGGAGAGTTGTTGTCCAAATGTCTATGTGTCACATCCGTCCCTATCAAATAAACAAGAAATGAAAAAAAAAAAAGACATTACAATTATTGGTGTTTTCTTCCCAAATGAATTTACCTTTGGCAAAGCGGAGGAGCACCAAATACATAACCATCCAACCTAGCCCTGTAGGCCACCGTAGATTCAATATCCCTCTATTGATTTCAATTAGGATAACTGTTATTAGACAGCGTGCATGACACATAATCAATGTTCCAGTTAAGCAGACGTAGATTGGAGTGAAAAGTGGAAAAGTGAAGGAGGGACCACTGTGTGTGAGAGCGCTGGTGGTGTGAAAAGGATAACATATAGTGAGAAAGAGAGAGGGAGATACAATTAATATAATAAACTACATAATATCCAGTCAGCAGTTAAAGCTGGGGTGGAGAATTTGGGGATAAAATAGCAGTTGGGATAGAGATTCGAATCCAAATACCTCAACCGCTCCACTTGTTCTCTTTGGTCCCTCCCCTATGGTCCCTCCCTGACACGCTCTACACCAACAATGTCGGTGCCAAAGGGAATGGACAGTCCCAACAGCCAATAAGAACAGAGAATCTGATTTTTTTTTTTTTTTTTTAAATAATCGGAGCCTCGCTCTGATTGGTCAAAGTGTACAGCTCATGTTAATTTTGGCCAATCAGAAATCACATACCCCAGCTTTAATGTGTTGAGGGAAGTCTAGTGGTTTTCATGGAAAGTCTAGGACATACATTTAAGTCCTAAATCCTCCAGTCAGCGATTCTGGAGAAAACTTGTCAAAACATTTTTTTGTCAAAATCACAGACAATTGTCTCATTATTACTTGTCCGTATACTGTGTGTGAGCTGACACAACATCTGGTGTTCATACACACTACACAGCCTAGGCTCTGTGAACTGGTATATAAACTCAGGGTATACGAGAACAAAAGGCACCCACTGTAGCTAGCAATATGCCTGTTATTTTTTTTTTTAAATATCAAGCCAAAGCTAATGTTCTTGTCGTCACTATTTTTTTCATGAATAAAGTTTTGACCATACAAACAGCAATACACACACATGGGATTTCT
>NC_137212.1:4867596-4882596 GCF_949987685.1 Ammodytes marinus
CACAACTCAGACACAAGCCCATTCAAAGTGCTTTACAGGGGCATAACATACATCAAGATTAGACATTAGAAATTGCATTAACATGTACATTTAAGTTAAAGGCCTACTTCACCGGTTTGAATATGAAGGGGTATTGAAAAAAAAAACTTACTTTGTAAATATTACTGTGATGTCTTTTACTGTGACATCACAGTAATATTTACAAAGTACGTTTTTTTTAACCCTATATTTCTCTTTCTGTGATGTCACGAGAAAGAGAAACATAGGGTTGAAAAAACACTCTTTCTGCCTTTTCTCAGGCTAGGATGAACCGATTTTAATTTTTTTTGCACATTTATACTACATAGGATCTCAGAATTCAATACACATTGATAATCAAACCGGTGAAGTAGGCCTTTAATTAATCAAGTTAAACATAATTTACTCAGTACTATTGTATTATTATTTTAGCTCCATGATCTAGCTCAGTTGAGAAATTATGGATTTTTCTTAGAGGAATTTTTACCAAGAGAATTAACATACATTTGAATGACACCGCACAGCACATTGGAAAGCAGATACTGTACTGTTTAATCTTGCAATATGTTTGGTATTTTTCAGTGATGAGCTTGCAGTGTGTGTGTGTGTGTGTGTGTGTGTGTGTGTGTGTGTGTGTGTGTGTGTGTGTGTGTGTGTGTGTGTGTGTTATGTAGACATCCATTTGTACATGGGGGTAGCGAACCGTAAAGGTTAAGAATCAGCAGGTTGCATAACCAACGCACACCCAACTCCCTCCACACATCACCACAGCAGAAGCCTTCCAGAGACAAGGACTGAGCCGCACGCACACACACACACGCACGCACGCACACACACACACAATCTTTCAGAGACAAACACACACACACACACATAGATAGACACACACACACTCTCAGAAACACAGAAAGACACACACAAACACACACACACAGAAGGACACACACACACACAAGCACGCACACACACACATACATAGATAGACACACACACACTCAGTAAGACACACACACACACACACACACACACACACACACACACTTCAACCCAGGTACAGGGCAGAGACACACACACACACACACACACACCATCAAAATGGAAGACAGAGGAGTGTGCCTGACGTGGTTTTATTCCATTATGTAACCCCTCTCACCCAGACGCAGTCCACCAGAGACACAGCCCTGCTCCTATACATGTCTGACCCCACGTCTCTAAACTCTTACAGTTCAGCTACTGTTAGGATACTGTTGATTTTTTATTATTAATTATTATTAATTAATCTACCGCATCATTAACTGTCTGTGTTTGTGTATTTGACTGGTTCTTGACTGTCTATTAAATTCCCCCAATTCCAACCTTCTTATGTGATTCATACATCAATTTCTAAGTAACACCCACACATACACACACACACAGGGACGCACGCGCGCACACACACACACACAGGGACGCACACACACACACACACACACACACACACACACACACACACACAGGGACGTACGCATACACACACACACACACACACACACACACACACACACACTCCTTCAAACCATTGCCTTTTCCTTCCCTTCCTAACCATCCATTCTTATTCCAAATATCTCTGCGTACTATATTTCGAAAAGCAACATCTGCTTTTGCAATCAAAAATAAGATTCTTCAAAAAATCTCCTTACATAAGTCACATTGTTAAAAGGTCACACACTCATATAATGCTCATTTGATGACACACACACACACACACACACACACACACACACACTGCTCATTTATAGATACTAAATTGTAACTTGTGTTCCTTCTAGACAGAGTTTTCATTGGTGAAGTGTCCAAAAAAACATGTCTATTTCTCACAGAGCCATTGCTGAAATCTCTTAATCTCTCCCCCTTTTCCCCACACACGCACACGCACACGCACACGCACACACACACGCACACACACCAATTCAGCCCCCATCAAGCCTCTTTGGTTTTGCCCTTTCCAGCCCAATCGTCGCTGCCAGCTCCATCTTATCTGTGTGACTGTAATCCTGTCACATCCATGAACCACCACACACCCTCACTCCACCACTCCCCACCTTCCCGTTCTATATTTATCGATAATCCCCTTTTATTTTGCACTATGCTTTCGTCGTTTTCACACACACACACACACACACACACACACACACACACACACACACACACACACACACACACACACACACACACACACACACACACACACACACACACACACACACACACACACACACACACACACACACACACACACACACACACACACACACACACACACACGGATTACCAGCACCTCAGTTGTCTCTTTGATAATCTCAGCACAAAATGTACATTTTCGATCTGCATTAACTGATCTTGTAAATGCATTTTATTGATTTTTCTTGCTTTTAATGTTCCTTTTTTTAGCGTGCGTGTGTGTGTGTGTGCGTGTTGTCCTGTGTGTGTGTGTGTGTGTGTGTGTGTGTGTGTGTGTGTGTGTGTTGTCCTGTGTGCGTCCCTGTGTGTGTGTGTGTGTGTGTGTGGTATATACACATAAACCCAATTCTTATTTTGAATTTCACTTCACATTTGTGTTTTCTTCAACCTTCAACAATTGTATCTGTGTGGGTGGTTAGTGTTAGTGTCCTTGGTTAACTTAAAAAATAGCTCCAAAAGATAGATAGATAGATAGATAGATAGATAGATAGATAGATAGATAGATAGATAGATAGATAGATAGATAGATAGATAGATAGATAGATAGATAGATAGATAGATAGATAGATAGATAGATAGATAGATAGATAGATAGATAGATAGATAGATAGATAGATAGATAGATAGATAGATAGATAGATAGATAGATAGATAGATAGATAGATAGATAGATAGATACACTTTATTGATATTTTTTTTTACATATTACTGCCACCACCACTTATATTAATTCTCTCTCTTACCAGGTGTGTGCCACAGTGAAGCGCCGCCTCTGTCTGATGCTTTTGTTGACCATCAGTTTGCGGAACAGTCTGGGTGAGCTCCGGGGGGACAGTTTGTTTGGTGATGTGGCGCCCCGTATCCCTCCACCGCCTCCCCCTCCCACACCAGGCACCTTGGGGGGCTCTAGTTCCAGGTGCATGTGCTCCTTGAAGGTCCGAATGCACGACTCCATATCCACGCTCAGATCGTTGGAAGAAGACATCCCTTTCCCTTTTACGCACAGGCTTATCTTTCCAAAATTCTTTAGTTCTATACCCCACCACCCCCACGCCCCCACCCCGCCGCCTTTTTCCGTGCCCCAAAAAATGTCACATCAGCTGGGCATGCACAGCTGTTTTTTTGGGTCCGGTCCTCCACAGTTTTTTTTTAAATGTTGTATAGCCGATAACGATTGATTGAGATTACCCCACACAGCTCACACATACCTCAGTGTTGTTTTTGCGGCTTATGTAGCTTTCTATCATTCCTCCTTCCCCCCCCAACCCTCTGTTCAATCCCCCCTTTCTTCACGGGTTTAAGGGGATTAGCCCTCCAGCAGTCGTGCCCTGCTATGCTTCTTTCCTTCTGTATTTCCTTTTTTGCTCTCTCGCAGCCTCAACACACACACACACACACACACACACACACACACACACACACTCACACCGGCGCAGTTTTTAGAGGAGGTTCAGCCACACATATGTCATTCCAGGGAGAGTAGAAAACCCACTTCTTAACACTGCTTCTCTCCCATCTCCCGTCCTGGTTTTCCTGGGTATTTTTTTGCTGTCTGTAAAAGTGCAATTGGTCCCCTGTTGCCTTGTCGCACGGTTTAAAATGCACACCTCAGCGGCAGCAACTATTTCAGTCCCATTCAGGCTTCGGGCTTGTTGTTGAAGGAGGATCTCCCTTATGAATGATGCAGAAGGAGCTCGCAAACTGCTCTCTGTCAGCTCCTGCCATCAACCAATGCTTGACT
The DNA here is from genome assembly GCF_949987685.1 of Ammodytes marinus. Lineage (NCBI taxonomy): Eukaryota > Metazoa > Chordata > Actinopteri > Uranoscopiformes > Ammodytidae > Ammodytes > Ammodytes marinus. The sequence goes on from NC_137212.1 coordinate 4,871,576, forward strand.
GACCTCCCCTCTCTCTACCTCTCTCCCTCCCTCTGTCTCTCTCTCTCCACCCCTCTCTCTCTCTCTCTCTCTCTCTCTCTCCCCTTCTCTCTCTCGCTCTATCCATCTCCCTCCCTTTCTCCCCCTCTCTCTCTACCCTTCTCCCTTTCTCTCTCTCTCTGCCTGTCTCTCTATCTCTCTTTCTATCCCTTTCTCTTTCTCTCCCTCCCTGTCTCTCTGTCTCTCTCTCTCTATCCCTGTCTCTCTCTCTCTCTCTATCTCTCTCCCTACCTCTCTACTTCTCTCTCTCTATTCCTCTCTCCCCTTCTCTCTAGCCTGAAGTCAGATTTCCCTCTTTCACACACACACACACACACACACACACACACACACACACAGCACCTAAGCTTGCACGCAGCCAAATGCTTGACTTGCCGTTTCATTCAGAATAACACACACACACACACACACACACACACACACACACACACACACACACACGCGAGCCGAGAGCAAGGCACGCAGAGGTCCTAAGCCACACCCACACTGCAAGGGGATTGGCTAATGGTTGTTGTGACGACAGGGCAGGCAGGCACAGTAACAGGTTTGTCAAATGTATTATTATTATTTATTTTATTGTTTGCATTTTAGCTGGTATTTCTGTGTGATGTTTCTGATGATGATGTGACCTTTTCATAAGGAAGGGAAGTGACTGACTGGGCCGAGACAACATGGCTCTTTGGAAAGATCATGGACAAATCTAAAACAGCTTAAAGGTGCAGTGTGTAATATGACATCATCAAGAAAGTTCTACAAAGTTCTAGAATGCAACACTCCCTGGGTAACCCCAACTCTTTTGAATAATAACAGAAGCTACAGTGGCCTTCAAGGACAAGAACAATTCTACATTTCAAACAATGCACCTGATGACATTCCAACTATGACACTTTCAAGATGGCGGCACTAGCCTTTGGTCCAAAATATGCAGAAATATGGACATATATGACACCCTTTCTAAGGGAAAAAAAAATATATTTTTTTTTTTTTCAGCTATTATGCACTAAATTAAATGTACTTATGGATATTATAATTACTTTCTACAAAATCTGCTAGGAAATAAAACCCAAAATTCTACACACTGCAGGTTTAACAATAAAATAGGGAAGATTTTCTCTCTCTCTCTTGCACACACACACACTCACACACACCGACACATGTGCGCAACACACACACACACACACACACACACACACACACACACACACACACACACACACACACACACACACACACACACACACTCACACTCACTTTGACCCATCCATAATTCAGTCTGAATGGAAGCAATCCAACCATATCATTGTAACAGAATAGAAAGAAAGCATTTGGAATTGGAAATGAATTGGGAATAAAACAATATAAAATAATTAAACAGGTGGACACACACACAACCCATTTATAGTAATGTGTTCACTTAATTTGCACTGTGCCCTTCTTACATACACTGAATTTAATTTAATCTAATTATTAATTCAATAATATACAAAAACATTTACATGAGAATAAATTATCATTATGTTAGTACTGGCACCTGGCTACATAAACAAATTAACTTGATTATAATATTATGACTGCAATATTCATTTCCATAACAACAGTCATTCCAGATACAGTTCCACACGCACACACACACACACACACACACACACACACACACACACACACACACACACAGGGCTTCTCTGCATGATGAAATGAAAGAGAAAAAGAGACATAGAAAATGAGAGAGAAATTCAAAAGGAGCATCAGAGGAGGCAGAACGGCAGCGTGACGTACACACAAACGCACACACACACGGACACACACACACACACACACACACACACACACACACACACACACACACACACACACACACACACACACACACACACACACACACACACACACACACACACACACACACTCTCTGCCCCGCTCTGTGGAACCCATTTGTTTCGGTCGTGTGACTCACTGATGATTCTCAGCCAATCAAATCGCTCGGAGCCGTTTCTCACTAAAGGCCCAGCCAATAAAAGCCTTTGAAAACAGCCAGGAAAAATATCCAAGCTTTTATATATAAAGATGAAGTACTGCTGTGGTAATAATATGAGGCAGCATAGCAGAACTGTTTGTTAGTGGGTTTAAAAATCAACCATTGAAGCATGGCATTCCCCTGGCTCTTTTTCACACACACACACACACACACACACACACACACACACACACACACACACTATGTTGTGTCCAATGGTATATCCCAGTGCAAATGATTAAAGTTCCGCCAGCAAACAGTTTAAAGTAATATTTGAAAAACGACAACACAGGACACAGTATTCAAGATAACAGACCAGTAGTTGTCTGGCTTTCTAATACATTTGAATAGCATCCATTAAACTGGTGGGGGAATTGGTGAGGCATAGATCAGTGTCCAGCTTACATGGGGTTGTTGCCCAAAACATCCTCACATTCATGGGGCTTAAAGGAATACTTCACCCATACGGAACCAGCGTTCTATCATTATATAATCACTATTATAATATAATGAATGAGGTTTTTCTTTCCTCAGTCTTCCCTAAGTCTTCCCTTGGCCCAGCTGTCCTGCTAATCCTAGCCCTTACTGTGATGTCACAGTAAGGACAATGTAGAGTTAGACAGTGAGACCATAAAACACTCTTTCTGCCTTTTCTCAGGCTAGGATGATCCGATTTCATTTTTTTTTGCACATTTATACTAAATAGGATCTCAGAATTCAATACACCTTCATATTCCCACCGGTGAAGTAGGTATTTAACTACAAATAACTGCCATAACTTTTTAACCAACTGTCCAATCATCACAAAAGTTGGTACTTATCTTCAAAATTACTGTAGCAATAGTTTCACCAAAGCATTTTAAAACTGGCCAATAGGGGGGCCCCACAAATGCCAGGCTAGTAGTTAGCAACAGGCACAACACACACACACAAAAGTTCCCCAAAAATAATGTCTAGTTTGGAAATGTTCCCTTCTAAATAATAATCAACGGAAAAATAAAAAACAGTTGAGGGACACATCTTCAGAGCTGAATATACCAGAGGAAAATCAGATGTTTCACTACAACACGGGCAGCAAGAAGACTCAACACAATGAAAGCAATGCTGAAGGACTGTCTGTCTACTGTCTAGTGTCTAGTGTCTAGTGCAGGGGTCACCAACCTTTTTGAACCTGAGGGCTACTTCATGGGTACTACGTCATACGAAGGGCACCCAGTTTGATACACTCTTCTGAAATAATACATTTGCTCAGTTTGCCTTTAGTAATATATTATTATTAATGATTAATGATACTCATCTATGTGAAGACACTGATCATGTTAATGATTTCTCACAATAATGATCAACAATGACTTAAAAAAGGTGGGAAACAGATTATTATGCTATTTTTAGAACAGGCCTGCGGGCGCCTCATATGCTCCTTGCGGGCTACCTGGTGCCCGCGGGGACTGTGTTGGTGACCCTGACTCTAGTGTCTACTGTCTAGTGTCCGCCTGTCGATCTCAAACAGCAAGTCATTGTGCATGACCGTCACGCACATTAAGCTAAATGAAGCGCTAAGCTAAATCATGGTCCTACAGCAAGAAGACTCAACACAATGAAAGCAGATCTGAAGGACTCTCCAGTGTGTCAATCTATAGACAGGGCCAAATAAAGAGCTAACTTAAGGCTAAATAAGGGGCTAACTTCATCATGGTCCTACAGTGACGTTAGCATCAAAAGAAGGGTGTTACATGAACCTAACGATCTTTCCTTTAGATGAATGAAAACAGAACAGTCTTGATGTAAAGCACTTTGAATTGCATTGATTCTGAATTGTGCTATAGAAATAAACTTGCCTGGCCAGTGCTAAGGCACTGTTCGTCTGTCGATTTCAAACAGCAAGCAAGTGATTGTGCATCATCACACGCTCAATCTGGACATGGCTAAATAAAGAGCTAACTTCATCAGGGTCCCACAGTGACGTTAGCATGAAATGAAGACGCCATCTTTCCCTTTAGATGAATAGAAACAGGCCTAGTCTTCTCCTAATGCAAGCCGTCACATCTAGCAGACCACATATGATCTTAATAAAACATCAGAGGAGGTTGAGTTGAGTGAGTTATCGCTGCAGGCTAGTTTAATAGTGTTGATGTTACGGTCTGGCTGTCATTTATAATATGTCTTTAACACGTAGCAGACAGTAAGACGGTGGCTGTTTAAAAACCTCTGGACAAGCCTTTCAAGTAAATAGGAAAAACAGCTAAAGGAACAGGACAGTCGTGAGGGCAGAGCTAAAAAAATAAAACAACACAGCAATATATTGTGTTTATTTTTTGTAATATCTGTATTGATTTTTCCAGCTCCAAAAAATGATATATTTTGATATATTTTACACGACAATTAAATTGGTGGTGAACAATTGTCTTTGCTCCTTTAGATGTTGCAGTACAGATACGTAGCTCACATTGTCGGGTTTCGAATTTGAATTAGTTTTAAACCTGCAGTGTGTAGAATTTTGGGTTTTATTTCCTAGCAGATTTTGTAGAAAGTAATTATAATATCCACAAGTACATTTAATTTAGTGCATAGTAGCTGAAAAAATTGTTTTGAATTATTTTTTTTTCCCTTAAAGGGTCTCATATATGTCCATATTTCTGCATATTTTGGACCAAGGCCTAGTGCCGCCATCTTGAAAGTGTCATAGTTGGAATGTCATAGGTGCATTGTTTAACATTTAGAATTGTTCTTGTCCTTGAAGGCCACTGTAGCTTCTGTTATTATTCGAAAGGGTTGGGGTTACCCAGGGAGTGTTGCATTCTAGAACTTTGTAGAACTTTCTTGATGATGTCATATTACACACCTTTAAATAAATGTTTTGACTCAATTTGTCCGTTGAATTATCAATCAAATGCGAAGTGATGTATTACGACCACCCAGATCGTACACAGCAACTTGTATTTCTGCTCTGGTTTTATATTTTCTGTGAACTATTTTGAATATGGCAATATATCGCAATATGCATCATATCGCAATGTATCGTGATATAACATATAGTGATGAGTATCGTATCGCGAAGTCCTGACCGATACCTTCCCATAACAGACATCCAGGGAAAGCAATCCGTGAACACAAGCTACAAGAAGACAACCAGGGAAAAGCACTGTAAAGACTTGAGATGGCCCCATTCTGCCCACCACAGCTGAAAGTGAAGCAGTATTTTCAGCATGCGGCAACAAGGACAGGTCTGTGGTACTCAAAGGACTTTATCCCTCCATCCCTCTCTTTCCCTCTCTCTCTCTCCCCCTCTCTCTCTCACTCCCTCTCTCTCTCTCTCTCTCTCTCTTCCCCTCTCTCTCTCTCTCTCTCCCTCTTCCCCTCTCTCTCTCTCTCTCCCCCCTCTCTCTCTTCCCCCTCTCTCTCCATCCCTCCCTCTCTCTCTCTCCCTCTTCCCCTCCCTCCCTCTCTCTCTCTCCCTCCCCCTCCCTCCCCCTCTCTCTCTCTCTCTCTCTCCTTCCTGTGGACAAATGGGAACCTCTGGCCTTTGTTAAAGGTTGCATTAAATGAGGCCATATTTCATCCTTGTCATGGGTACAAGGCTGGCATACTTAGAAACCTGTAAGCACACTATAACTCACAGGTCATTTCTATCTATCTGCGCACTTGAAGGTATAAGATAGTTTTTCTCATGTTCCGTGTTTTAATTTTTGTAGTTCAAACTCAAAATTAAAAGATGGAAGAATTAAACTGAAACACATGTACAAGAAATCTAAAAAATGCTGAGACAGTCATTCTCGATACATGTCCACACGCATGCACACGCACGCACGCACGCACGCACGCACGCACGCACGCACGCACGCACGCACGCACGCACGCACACGCGCACACACACACACACACACACACACACACACACACACACACACACACACACACACACACACACACACACAGTGAGATTTTTGGATTTCGGATGACAAAGCAAAAATGAGCTCGTAGGAAAACCAACGGCAGTAAGTCATACAGAAAATAAACCAGGAAAGATTGAGAGAGATTAAATAAGAGAGTCACTGGGACGTATAACTCTTTCTATTACATCCAGACACACACGCACACACACACACACACACACGCACACACACACACACACACACACACACACAGATTAAATAACAGAGTCACTGAGACGTATAACTCGTTCTATTACATACTCCAGCGCTTGAATGAAAGAACAGGATGCACAGTCACTCAGCAGAGGGAGGACTGAGATCAGATCAATAAAGTCTTTCTGACTTACAGTAGGTCCGGCTATTAAGGAGCTCTGGCGGCACTTGAATGGGTTGTTTTTCAAGTTGACCTCAGTAAAGATACATACATTTTTTTTTAACCTTTACTTATACAGGTAAATCCCATCGAGACTGGAGACTCTTTATCAAGGGAGACCTGTTCCCATTTACACGTTACCATTCACACACACACATTCACACACCGATAGCAGGCTAAGTATCGGCATTCACATGAGGCAAGGTGGGTGAAGTGTCTTGCCCAAGGACACAACAACCATGACACAAGTGGCAGGGTGGGGATCGAACCTCCAACCCTTCGATCGTTGGCCGACCTGCTCTACCACCTGAGGCACAGTCGCCCCCGAACTACGGAAGAGTATTTTAAACTATTAGGGCCACGGAGGAGAAGACACATGGAAGGAGATAGTCTTCTTTTTCATGATGTACGTCGAGAAAAAGACAAAATGTTGATATTAAATTGGAAATACAACTGTGCGAATGAAGACGAAATACAAGTTTGAAAAAAACCTCAAATTTCAAATGATGCATCTTTAAAAAAGGTGCTACGAGGAACATTGAAATATTTTACTGAAACAGTTTAATTTTTTTTCTCTGATGATCATAAATGACATGTGACAGCAAACCAGACCATCAGTGCAAACATTTAATCTTTTAACAGTTAACCGGTTAATAACCGTTAATTCTTGTTGGTAACCGGTTAAAGAAAGAATTCTAAGAGGCCATCCCTAGTATAATACCTTGTTGTCCAGCCGTTTCAAATTTCTCCACAAAGCACCTGTATCACATTTCGCCTGTGTACTCTGCGTTCCTATGACCCATATTATTCCCTGTTTGTTTTCATCTCTCACACACACACACACACACACACACACACACACACACACACACACACACACACACACACACACACACACACACACACACACACACACACACACACACACACACACACACACACACACACACACACACACACACACACACACACACACACACACACACACACACACACTGTTTGTTTTCATCTCTCTGCGCTTTCATCCCCTGTTTATATTTGCATTGATTACGTGGATGTAATTCATGAGAATAAATAATTCAAAATCCTCCTTTCAACCCTGTTCAGCTGCTGCTGGTGTGAAAGCAGCTGTAGGTGTGAATGCTGTTTAATATACAGTAGCTTCTGTTCAGGGTATTTCACATCACTTCGCTGTTACTAACACTTATTTATTCTTACTTGTACTTTTCGACTCTTTTTGTCCTTGTTATAATGCTTTCCTATTTATATACTGTAGGTATATTTTTTTATTGAAGAAGCTGACTTTGAGATTCGCACAAGAATCCCAATGTACCTGTACTGTCTTGTACCTGTGCAAATGGCAATGAACATATTCTATTCTATTCTATTCTATTCTAGAGCTGCAACGATTAATCCACGAATCGATTATTAATCGATTATTAAAATAAATGCCAACTATTTTCATAATCGCTTAATCGTTTCCAGTCATTTTTTTAATAAAAAAAATCCAAATTCTCTGATTTCAGCTTCTCAAATGTGAATATTTTCTGGTTTCTTTAATCCTATTATGACAGTAAACTGAAATATCTGTGTGTTTTGGACATAACAATACATTTGAGGACGTCAACATGGGCTTTGGAAAATTGATAATTTTTTTTTTTACCATTTTCTGACATTTTATAGACAAAAACACCAATCGATTAATAATCGATTAATCGAGAAAATAATCGTTAGTTGCAGCCCTATTCTATTCTATTCTATTCTATTCTATTCTATTCTATTCTATTCTATTCTATCTTCTTTTCAGATGTGTTTGAGTGTCTTTCTACCTTGTTCAATGAGTCTTTGGTCAATGAGTACAGTACAGTAAGGGATATTTCACTGCCCCTTGAGTTTGGAAGGTCTGTTGATCGTGGCCAGACGCTCTATGGTTCTAGATATGGGTCTGGGTTTTACAGGCTAGTATTTCTCTTATCTGAGAATGAATGTTAGGGCAAGAACGAGAAGGAGAGAGAGAGAGAGAGAGAGAGAGAGAGAGGGAGAGAGAGAGAGGGAGAGAGATGGAGAGAGAGAGGGAGGGAGGGAGAGAGAGAGGGAGAGAGATGGAGAGAGAGAGAGAGGGAGGGAGGGAGAGAGAGAGAGAGAGACAGAGACAGATCTGAGAGAAGGACTGTGAGGGCATGAAAGAGGGACAGAGAGAGAGAGAGAGGGAGAGAGATGGAGAGAGAGAGAGGGAGGGAGGGAGAGAGAGAGGGAGAGAGATGGAGAGAGAGAGAGGGAGGGAGGGAGAGAGAGAGAAAGACAGAGACAGAGTGAGAAAGAGAGACAGAGAGAGAGACAGAGTGAGGGACAGAGAGAGAGAGAGAGAGAGAGAGAGAGAGAGTGAGGGAGGGAGGGAGAGATAAAGTGAGAGAGAGACAGAGAGACAGAGAAAGGGACAGAGAGAGAGAGACAGAGTGAGGGACAGAGAGAGGGAGAGAGAGAGAGGGTTTTATGTAACTAAAGCTGTTACATCAAGGGCTCATCTGAAGACTTCAACCCATCACAGACACTCACCATCACCTCCATATGACCCGCATGTGATAGACAACACACTCCCGAGATCCTCCACACACACACACACACACACACACACACACACACACACACACACACACACACACACACACACACACACACACACTATCAATATCCTCCCAACACACACACACACACACACTATCAATATCCTCCCAACACACACACACACACACACACACAATCAAGATCCTCCCAACACACACACACACACTCTCACGCACACTCTCACACACACACACACACACACACACACACACACACACACACACACACACACACACAGGTCCTAAGGATGTTGTGGTCGGGCTGAAGCCTCTCTCTTGCATCTCCTGACATTATGGAAAGAGACAGATGGGGCTCGTGGGGGAAGAAATGCCTTTGAAGTCAAATGTTTTCCTCTGACGATCATAAATGACCTGTAACAGCAAACCAGACCATCAGTGAAAACAACGCTATGTTAATATAGTTATTATTATTATTATTAATGCCTTTGCTCGGGAACTTAGACAAAACTGTTAACGGCAATAAGACCGGGACATCCTGTCTTTATGAACAGTACTAAATCATAGTTTACTTTGCTTCACCATGGTCATATTACCATTATTAATCTGACACAGTCACATATAAATACATTACCTCATGGCCATGCATCCTGCCGTCTCTCTTTCACTCACTTCCTAAACAAATGCACGCACCGCCGGCACACTCTTAGGACAGCAGGCTCTGGTGTCGTAAAAACACTGTCAGTTGTGTCCAAAGGGGGGCGCTATAATCAATACTTTAAGCATGAAGACAATTCACCCATTGAAAGGAATATCCTCGTCAACACGCAGCCACGCATGTGTATACTTCTTCCTGCTCCTTTTCAGGCATATCTCAGCAATACAGATAATTTGTTTTCTTTTCTTTTCTTTTTATTTTTTTTGTGAAAACATAATTTTTGTTTATTGTATTTCCATGCTTTTCATTTTGTTTTGTATGTTTGATATGTCTGAAATAAATTGAATCAAATCAAATCAAATCAAATCAGCCTAAACCACTTCAAAGTATCTGGTTTCACACTCGAAAAATTATGAAGACGGAATGCCATGCAACACAAACTGACAACCATGCAGACTAGTTAAAGTAAATATGACAGATTGTGGGTTTTTTTTCCCCTCTTGACACTGAATCAAAAACTCTCCCAAAGCCGATGAGGCCTCGGAAGGCGCTGGATGTTTCGCCTGAGGGTTTATCAAGCATTAAACTGGATCCTATTTGATCCTCCAATGTTCTAATAGCTATAAACTAAGCTAAGCTAAGCTAAGCTAAGCTAAGCTAAGCTGTGCAAAATGATGTTGAAATATTATGATGCATGTTGACGTATGTTGTTAAGTTCAAGTTGAGGTTAGCAGTAGAGCGGTGTATCGTCAAAATGCCCATGTGTGTGAATACATATTAATTATTGAGCTGTGGAAAAGGGGTAGGATTAAATAAGTGTTATACTTCTTCCTAATCTTTTTCAGCCATATCAAATGAATCAATTAAATATGTGTAACTTTCTATTTCTTTTTTTTGTGAAATAATTTGAAAATTATAATTGTTGTTTACTGTATTTCTGTGCTTTGTATTTTTTATATGTCTGAAATAAATTCAATCTATCTATCTATCTATCTATCTATCTATCTATCTATCTATCTATCTATCTATCTATCTATCTATCTATCTATCTATCTATCTATCTATCTATCTATCTATCTATCTATCTATCTATCTATCTATCTATCTATCTATCTATCCATCCATCTATCCATCCATCCATCCATCCATCCATCCATCCATCCATCCATCCATCCATCCATCCATCCATCTATCTATATGGTTATAAATGAATAGCTGTTAACTTCACAGAACAACCAATGCGATGCTTCTGCTTGATGTGTCAGCCTCAGTCTCTCAGTCGGTGTTCGTGCGAAGATGAAAAGTGTGAGATCCAATTTTCTGTGGATTATTCACACCCACACAGCGCCGTCTGGAACACCAGCCGAGCGGCGCTAAACAACACACACATACACTAATGAACGAACGAACGCAAACACACACA
>NC_137212.1:4887596-4905096 GCF_949987685.1 Ammodytes marinus
CCAGTCGGGGTCTACGGGTGTGATGTCTAATGAAGGGTAGAGAGGTGTGGCTGGGTCATGCCTAATGTTATATAAGTGAATGAATAGTAGGCTATCGCATCCTTTTCAAATATGTTGTTGCATTTTTATAGAGTGCTTGGCGGCCTTATCAGTGCAGGAGTCACTAGGGCCGACTCCTGTTGATGCATTTTTATTATTGTATGGTTGTTGCATATTTGAAATAAATCATTCATTCATTCATTCATTCATTCATTCCAGTAGACAGACAGTACATATAGAGATGTTGCTTGTATTGATCTAAACTGTCCCACTCACCAGTCGGGGTCTACGGGTGTGATGTCTAATGAAGGGTAGAGAGGTGTGGCTGGGTCATGCCTAATGTTAAAGGAATACTTCACCCATACGGAACCAGCGTTCTATCATTATAAAATAACTATTATAATATAATGAAAGAGGTTTTTCTTCCCTCTGTCTTCCCTCAGTCTTCCCTTGGCCCAGCTGTCCTGTTAATCCTAACCCTTACTGTGATGTCACAAGAAGGAAACTGTAGGGTTAGACAGTGAGACCATAAAACACTCTATCTGCCTTTTCTCAGGCTAAGATGATCCGATTTAATTATTTTTTTGCACATTTATACTAAATAGGATCTCCGAGTTCAATACACCTTCATATTCCAACCGGTGAAGTAGGCCTTTAAGTGAATGAATAATAGGCTATATCGCATCCCGGTAGACAGACAGTACATATAGAGATGTTGCTTGTATTAATCTAAACTGTCCCACTCACCATTCGGGGTCTACGGGTGTGATGTCGATGCGCGGCGGGGCCCAGAAGGGCAGCGAGGTCGGCCGGGTCATGATGTCATCATCGGGCGTCCGCGACCTCGTCTGGCTCTCCGCCTGTCGCCATGACAGCGGGGGCAGCTGCAGGTTGCCGGAGAAACGGCGTCGACCCCGGCGCAGGTCGACACCCAGAGTGCAGGACGGAGACGTGTAGGACTCACTGAGAATACAGACGTCTGGGGCATTGATGTCCTGAAGAGAGAGAGAGATGGAGAGAGAGAGAGATTTAGAGGTGTAGGTCTAGGTGTGTGTGTGTGTGTGTGTGTGTGTGTGTGTGTGTGTGTGTGTGTGTGTGTGTGTGTGAGAGAGAGAGATTTACATGGAGATTTAGGTGTTTATTGTAATGTAATTTAGGTGAATATACATTTAGATTTAGTTTTTGAACTAGAAAAAATAAGCACCCGTTTACACCAAAAGTGTACGTTTGGTGTTTATTTTCTTTTTTTAAAGTTTATCTTTTTACAATTGTACAATATAATACTTTGAACCAAATATCTCATCTTTAAAAGCACCTGCATCCCTTTGTCCTGAGAAGAAAGCTATATACTGGTCAACAAGCTGGAAAAATAATGTAAAAACTAACTGTTGAAAAGTTAAGTAATCAAATGGCAAAGTTTCATGATGATATCTTAGAAGTTAGAAATGTTTCCCTGATCAGTAATCACCTGCAGTGTCTCGCCCGAAATATATAGGAGGACGTATTTAATCAAAGAATACAGTGTTAGAAGTTTAGAGTCACACAAATAAGAACATATGAAAGGAATGGTTCTGAAGTCAACATATTGGAGCAGCAACTTCAAGAAATATTTTCTCAAGCGAATCAACTGTTTTGCCACAAGGGGGCGCCACAGGCTTGTTTATGACTTTATGCCCCCCGACTCCTGGAACAACTTACAGCAACAAATTAAACTAAATACCTTCATATCCTTTAATCAATTTAAACAAACTATCTTAAATCTGCCAAACTCTACCTGTAACTGTTTTAATTAGGCTATATTGTACTTTCACCCATTTAATTTCATTTTAATTGCTGCCACTCTTCACCACTATGTAAATGTTTCAATTGTTTTTTTTTGTTTTTTTCTTCTCTTCCCCTGTTGTTGTGTATTTGATGTATTTGCATTGAATATTGTGTATGCATTGTGGTTTTTCCTTGGAATTTGTTTGAACTCGACGTCATTGAAAATGAGGGTCACACCTCAATTGGTCTCTCGAGGATAAATAAAAGTTAAATGAAAATGAAAATGAAATGACTTAAGATGTAGTTATCAACTCATATCAAATCAGTTTTATTTGTATAGCCCAATAAAGTAGACATTTTCCTCAGTGGGCTTTACATTCCACACAGTACGACCTGAGAATGCTCATGTCATCTTAGACTATAAAACTGGGAACATTAAGAAATGGTGTCCGAGTTATTGATTGATATTTTTATAACATTTTCAGAGGTGATTGGTTTATATCTGAACCATAGGCTATAACATGCAGTATGACAGCAATACATCCAACAAGATTCTAGGAAGACGGGAAAAAAATGATTCTCTCTCTCTCTCTCTCTCTCTCTCTCTCTCTCCATCACTCACTCTCTCTCTCTCTCTCTCTCTCTCTCCCTCCCTTCCACTTCATTTTTAACAAGGTTAATTTGTCTTGTAAGCGCGTGCCGTCTGTAGCGCGCTAATTGCGGGGCGTAAATAACCGTAAATAGCAGCGTTTATTCCTCAGCTGCTGCTACGGTGGTGGCGGTTAATTTACGTGTGTGTGTGTGTGTGTGTGTGTGTGTGTGTGTGTGTGTGTGTGTGTGTGTGTGTGTGTGTGTGTGTGTGTGTGTGTGTGTGTGTGTGTGACTCTGTGTGTGTGTGTCACATGTAAAAGCGGCGAGATGAATCCTGACTGTCTCATCTGTTTACTGTTTATTGGAAAACGTGGGCCGCGGTTATTGAGCATCTCCGAGACACTTCTAGGAATCACTGGCAGCTTTACAAGAACTAAACATAGGCCTCGTGCCTCTATATAAACCAACAGTAGAGGCTCTCTCTTTATAATCTATTTTTACAATGCATTTACCACTTTTATTTTACTGCTAAAACAAAAATCAGTTAAAAGATTGATGGAGTCAGTGATTCTGGAGAACGCTTGTTGTCAAAATCACTTTCTGACAAAATCAGTGAATATCTCCTCTTGATCTGCTACCATGTCTGTACTGTGTGTGCGCTGAAAAAAAAATCTGGTGTTAATACACAGCCTAGGCTCTGTAAACTGGTCTCTTAACAAAGGGTAAGTACAGTAAACAAAAGGGGGCACACCGTAGCAAGCAATATACCAGTTTACAGAGCCTAGGCTGTGTATTAACACCAGTGTATTTTTTCCTGGTAGTATAGTCCTACTGTACAAGTCTAGAAAGAGTTGGCAGTACTGCAAAGAAAAAGAAAAAATCAACAACCCAAATATTTTTACGAATTTTATTTTCTGAGCTCGATACCCCTCTGGGTCTGCACCAGTAAGTACTTCCTCCCACACATGTCCCAAACACACACACACACACACACACACACACACACACACACACACACACACACACACACACACACACACACACACACACACACACACACACACACACACACACACACACACACACACACACACACACACACACACACACACACACACACACACACACACACACACACACACACACACACACACACACACACACACACACACACACACACACACACACCTTTTAGCCCATTAGCAGCACTACACCCATGGCCATTCTTTGTCTTCCAGGGAGAAGCTAAAGTACTGAAAGACTGTAACATACTCATTAGTCACACACACACACACACACACACACACACACACACATTTCCACACAAACGCACACACACACACACACACACACACACACACACACACACACACACACACACGTAAGGCTTACTGAATAATGTTGGTAGTAGGCCTACAAGAAACAGCCGATGCATTCAGTAACTTGCTGTTCTGTGGTAAAACTCAGTGTTTGCCTCCAGCCATACACAACAGATTAACGATTTATGCTTGAAAAGCGTTAATACAGATGTTGTTTTTTGCCCCAATTGTGCTGAATAAAGACTTCTCTTATTGTATTTCACAGTGGGACAACTCTTATGTGTTTCTGCAGACAGACAGACAGACAGACAGACAGACAGACAGACAGACAGACAGACAGACAGACAGACAGACAGATAGACAGATATATAGATATATAGATAGATAGATAGATAGATAGATAGATAGATAGATAGATAGATAGACAGACAGACAGACAGACAGACAGACAGACAGACAGACAGACAGACAGACAGACAGACAGATAGACAGACAGACAGACAGACAGACAGACAGACAGACAGACAGACAGACAGACAGATAGACAGATAGATAGTGTATTTCACAGTGTGATAAGTCTTATGTGTTTCTGTTGTAAGCAGTTGTTACCATGCCGTTATTTCGATGCTTGAACGTGCACACCTGTGGTTGTTCTCTGCATGTCATTCCCCTCTCTGCCCCATTTCATCTCTGTCTCTCTAATACAATTTTTTTTTAAATAAAGAAATTGTTCTTGTACAAAGTGTGTAATCCTGTGTTTGGCATTTTTTACAGCGTATGTTGAACCTTGTGCCTACACTGCAAAACAAACCCAATCACCATGAAGAGAGAAGGAAGCATTGAACATGAGGTTTGTCTTTCTAATGCTGTTAAAGAGATACAAAGATATAAAGACAGAAAGACATTTGCCTTGAGCCATAGAGAGTCATGAATGAGGAGGAAGAGGCAACAATACTTCATTTCATTTGTACAGCAGGTCTGGAATCGCTCAATTGACAAACGTTAACTCACTTGAAGGGTGGGTGTCTGTTGAAGTTTGTCTTGTTCTCAGCCACTCCCTCTGTTCGCTGATAGGACATGCAAAAATCTATCCAGAGAAAGACCGCGAATATACAGCGGACGGACTGACAACTGAAGGGAAATGAAAACTAAGCAGAAGTATAGGCGGGCGGGGGCGCCCTTAGCTCAGTTGGTAGGGCGTCCCCCCCATGGGCCTCGGCCAGCAGACTGTTGCAAACTGTGTTATGCAGACTTGTGCAGACATGTTTTGTTGTGATTTTCCATGTTGACTGATTTGGGTGTATGGAGAGAAATAAATGATATTTTCCTCAATCTGCAGCATTGGTCTGGTCAAGTGTTTGGTGAACTTATTGTATATTTGCATTTTCTCTGTGTACTTCATAGACATTACTCAAATCACTGAGAAGAAGAATTACTAAAAGTGTTTAAGGTTAGCAACAGCAGTGTGTAACTGGTTCAGACATAATTAAGTGATATGAAAAGTGTGTGTTTCATATGGCGACAAAATATGTTTTTTTATAAAATAGTGTATAGTTTTGAAAAGAGTGTTTCATTTTGCAAAGGGTCTGAGGTGTTTTGCTAATTGGGTGTTTAGTGTGCTAATTGTGTGTAGTTTTTTGAGAAATCGGGCCCCGTTTTCAAAATCGTGCTTAAGCAATCGAAAAAAAACTGCAAAGAGTCTCTGGTCTCAATGGGATTTATCTGTATAAATAAAGGTTAAATAAAACGTTTACATATTTTTGCACATGACATTAAAAAATGCTCAGATGATCTTTAGTGAGAGGTGTGTGTGTGTGTGTGTGTGTGTGTGTGTGTGTGTGTGTGTGTGTGTGTGACATGATGCCCTTCATGAATGGAGCAATTCAGAGTGTCTGGAGCAAAAGTCCTTTTAGCCCATTAGCAGCACTACACCCATGGCCATTCTTTGTCTTCCAGGGAGAAACTAAAGTACTGAAAGACTGTGACATACTCATTAGTCACACACACACACACACACACACACACACACACACACACAGACGGCAGGTCAAAAGGCCTTAGCTGTTGGATGTGATTAATACAGAGACAATAATGTATCTTTGCAACCTTCTGTCAACACTAGATTTATACCCGACATGCAACACACACACACACACACACACACACACACACACACACACACACACACACACACACACACACACACACACACACACACACACCTCATAACCGTTTGATATGACCTTTTACTGTCACGTGATGTGCGACTGTCCTTTACATCAGCGGAGGGAAAAGTTGAATCGTGTTCACAAAACAGAACCAAGAATGAAGGAACATTGGAACATCGCACAGAACTTTTTGTCAACTTGGATCTCAGGGTTAACCTTTCTATAGCTGTAGAATCGCTGACTACACCTGTAAGCATTCAACTTAATACATTTTACATTTCTCACTCCCACTGTCCTAGCCTGGTCCTACCAGACCGTCGTACTTCATTTAATTTGTACAGAAGGTCTGGAATCACTCAATTGACAAACGTTCACTCACTTGGAGGGCTGGTGTCTGTTGAAGTTTAAAACTATTGGATCTGCCCAATGCCACTCTGGATCTGCCAACCAATAGCATAACGTTTGGTCGTGACATATGTCATGCGTCCAGCTTCTGCAACTGAAACTCAACGTCATTGTTCTCAGCCACTCCCTCTGTTCGCTGATTGGACATGCAAAAATCTATCCAGAGAAAGACCGCGAATATACAGCGGACGGACCGACTACTGAAGGGAAATGAAAACTA
Source organism: Ammodytes marinus (assembly GCF_949987685.1). Taxonomy (NCBI): domain Eukaryota; kingdom Metazoa; phylum Chordata; class Actinopteri; order Uranoscopiformes; family Ammodytidae; genus Ammodytes; species Ammodytes marinus. Next base: position 4,894,103 of record NC_137212.1, read on the forward strand.
AGCAGAAGTATAGGCGGGCGGTGCCAGGCTACCTCTGAGCTTCAACACAGTGTAAGCCATCAAATAGTCTTTGGCATTTTCAAGCTTTATTAGACAGTACAGAGTTGAAATGGGGAGACAGAGGGGGGGATGACCTGCAGTAAAGGTCCACGGGTCGGATTTGAACCAGCGACCACTGCAACGAAGGCCGGAGCCGATATGGTACGCGCTCTATCCACTACGCCACCGGAGCGCCCATAGTCTGCCTCTTTTAAACACCTGTTTATATTCATTGGAGTTTTCTCTCTGTTTCTCAGGAATATTGCAGCTGCAGATTCACTGTTACAATCTCTCACCGCTCTGCACTCGCACCATTCACCACGGCAACAAGAACAACAGACAGGAAACGAAAAGATGAGCTGTGTGTGTGTGTGTGTGTGTGTGTGTGTGTGTGTGTGTGTGTGTGTGTGTGTGTGTGTGTCGGTGTGTGTGTCGGTGTGTGTGTGTGTGTGTGTGTGCGTGTGTGTGTGTGTGTGCGTGTGTGCGTGCGTTGGGCACTGGGAGAGCAACTGAAAGAGACTGATTAGTATTGTATGAAGTAAGACATATTCATCTAGTACTTGGCAAAGCCTCCAGCAGATGCACATGCAATCATGCCTTGTATGCGCAGTCACACACACACACACACACACACTCACACACACACACACACACACACACACACACACACACACACACACACACACACACACACACACACACACACACACACACACACACACACACACACACACACACACACACACACACACACACACACACACACACACACACACACACACACACACACACACACACACACACACACACACACACACATCTTCAAACGCCAGTACATGCATGATCAATGAAATACAGTAAACATGATGGTTTGTTTGATTCAGTATGTGTTTGTACAGAACAAGGCTAGCCTGGTGCTACCAGACCATCGTACTTCATTTCATTTGTGCAGAAGGTCTGGAACTGCTGTAATTGGCAAACGTTCACTCACTTGGAAGCGGGTGTCTGTTGAAGTTTAAAACTATTGGATCTGCTCAGTGCCACTCTGGATTAGCCAACCAATCACATCACGTTTGGTCAGACGTATGTCATGAGCCGGCTTCTGGCGGTGCGTTCCAGTTGTACAGGGAACTCGGAAATTTCCGACGTCACTACGTATTGTAGTCTATGGATCTACCGGTACCTGGCAACGGTAACTTACTGGAGCCTAACGTTTAATTATTTGGATGAGAAAGGTTGTAGGCGTCCATACTTTCCCAAGCAGATGCACTGGAACACAGACAGGTCGGAACTCGGAACTACCAAGTCGGAAATTTCCGAGTTAAGGAACACAGCATTCAACTGAAACTGGAGAGCGACTTCGATGTCATCGTTCTCAGCCACTTCCTCTGTTCGCTGATTGGACACTCAGAAATTTGTTCGAGCAAAATCCCACTAATACGCCCCGTCCCCAGACTGACTACTGAAGGGAAAATGAAATTTGGGCGGAAGTAGGTGGGCGGGCGGAGCCAGGCTATATCAAGGCCACAAGAGAGAAAAAATTGAACCGTCGAGTTTATTCTTGACATTTTGACTTTAAAATACGAATGCTCCTCTGAAGTATGTGTGCTGTTGGTCTTTTATGGTTTGTGTTTGTATGCTGGTGTATTTCAGATGGACAAATAGTCAGTAGGGTAATCAAAAGTCAACGTTTTATGCACTTCAATACATGTTTTCAAATTCTTCGTTGGGTTATTGTCAATAACTTCAACAAAACATTTCTTTCAAACGACTCAGCAGATTGAGAAGGAGATTGGGAAACGACATGATAACACTTTGGATATGAAGAAAAACGCTTTACAAGGGATTGTGTGTGTGTGTGTGTGTGTGTGTGTGTGTGTGTGTGTGTGTGTGTGTGTGTGTGTGTGTGTGTGTGTGTGTGTGTGTGTATCCTCAGCAGTGCCGTTTTTATTTGAATAAAAAGACTGTTTTCAGAAAAATCTCCATTTCGGTTTTGATTCCATAAAGTGTTGGATTTACAGGCGTCCTTAAAGAGATGAATTATTCCCCCGGAGCTTGACGGCGGGAACAGGATATTAATAAAAAGTGTTTGGATGAATTACTATCGCTCCGTTCTTTTATCATCATCATCTTCTTCTTTATTGCTGCGAAATATAATATAAAAAAAAAATGGCCTCCGACGCTTCAGACTCTAGACAAGAGCTTCAATAAATGACTTTTCTACGTTGTGAGGCGTAATAAATTTAGCTCGTCTGGGAAAAAAAAAAAAAAAAACATTTGGTGCAATTTGCTGAAGGGCTACTTCAAGCTTAATTTATTTAGAGTGAATAGAGTGAACACACAGACACACACACACAGACACACGCACACAGTCACAGTCACACACACACACACACACACACACACGCACACACACACAGTTTACTGGGAAGACAGGGGGAAGACAGCTGAGATATGAGAACCAGATTGAGAACCAGACTGAATACAAGCTGTTGATGTTTTTGTCTTTCTAAGAATCAACTATCTCGGCGCCCTCCAAAAGACGCATTTCACGATATTTTTATCATTCCATCAAGTGTCTGAGCTTGTCATAGATGAGGTAATTCATTAGAAAAGGATATGTGGTTAATTGAAAAGACATCTTTAGCTGCTGGCTTGATGTCCTAATATAAAAATAATACAACACTTAATAAATAGTCAATTTAAGATTCATTTTGAGGCATTTTCCCATGCTTTATTGATGGTGCAGAGAGACAGATTGATATGAAATGGGGCCGAGAGGGGAATGACATAAAGAGATACAAATAGTACATTGAGACCTACAAAATTACTCATAGTATAGACTGAAAATATTGCCTAATTGCATACTGTTAAGCCCTCACTTTGACACAAAATTGCAAGAAAATATGCGAATTAGCGACAATTTTCACTTGCAGTCTTGCTGAGTTGGTTCCTCACGACACGTGTGCGAATGTCCTGGCCATCACTTGCCGGGAGCTCGCATTTATGCCTGGCGAATGTCTGGCGAGCGTCGCACAAATGGAATGTCGCAAGTTAGTTTCATATGTTGCCAAACCCTCGCAAAGTTGTCTCACATTTCTCGCACTTTCTGACTTGCGGGAAAGTAAATTGAGAAGGGTTTGCAACACTTTCGAGACACCTGCGACGGGCCGGCTCTGAGACTATTTTGAGAGTAGATTTGTCGCACACATTTTTGAACATGTTCAAAATTCAAGCGACAGGACTGCGAGGCTCTGCGACTCATGAGAGGAAATTAAGACCCCCGCGAACAATTCAAGACAGTTTAGAGTCTCCAACTTGTCACAAACATTCACAGCCCAGTGAGATGGACTTTATGTATGCAACTGCAAGTACCCAAAAACCTGACAACAAAGAACCTTGAACGAGCTGGGTATAAGCACGTTTATAATTAGAAAATTCATGAGATTTTTGGGTATGGATCTCGTTAAAGCTCAATTTGCATCTACTGCAGTCTGTGTACTGTCAAGGGCACATGCGGTACTGTATGAATTAACTCGCGCAGAACACATATGAAGAACTACAACTGATTTAAGAGTGACAGGGATAAAAATAGGGTTCTAAAAAGTATGTACAGCTCAGGAAAAAAAATTAAGAGACCACTCCAAATGTTCAGTGGCTTTTGTTTTATTCTTTAGAGGCAATATGTTTGAGTAGAATGAACATTTGGATATTATAATATAAACTACTGACAACATTTCTACCAAATTCACAATAAAAATTTTGTCATTTAGAGCATTTTTTCAATAGGTAATGTAGAGATGAAGATTGACGAAAAATCCAGACTGGTCTCTTTATTTTTTTCCGGGGCTGTATTTTCGACTACATTGACTTTGTCCTCAGCCTTTCTGTGCCCTTGTAGTAGTTCATTGAATATTTCATATTGTTCATAAAAAAAAAATGTAAAACTTTTCCACTGTTGTTGATGATTACCAATAACATTTTTAGCGACGCAAGAAAGGCTATTGAAGGCTGGATCTTTCCCTACCTAACCATGGAATTACTTAATGATAAAAACTCTGGGTTATATGAATGAACATATACGTTTCTTGGAGTCTATGGTTGCGTTCCGAATCGCATACTCTTTCTTTTTTCTATTCTACATACTACATCCGACGATAAAAATAATCTAGTTAGGATGCAGTAGGCATACTATTGGGACATACTTTACTCTCTTATTTCATCATAACATTGCGCCTTGATCTTGCCTCTTGCTTTTATATCCGTCGCATCCCCGTTTGCTTTCATATGGAGGCTTCGTCGATGTTACGTCACTTCACGTGCGCACTGGATTGTGGGTCAGAATCGCCCAAATAGGATGCAGTTTTCAACACTAACAATCTTGGCCGCATGAAGTAGGACATCCGGGTACTTCTAACCATCCTAAATCTGGCCACAAGAATCGGGACATCCTAAATTTTTTCTACATACTTTATAGCAGAAAGTGTGCGATTTGGAACGCAACCCCTGTCTCCTAAAACTATAGTTCAATATTGCCTCCTGTTGATAAGAAGTATCTTGCTTTTCTTTTTCAAAAATATAACATCACTAAGGGATATATGGAAAGATGTCAATTCGTAATGTTGACTACAATGTTGATAGCAATGTAACAGTAGTGTATAAAAACTCAATAAAATACTAATTATAAAAAGGGGATCTTGCTCGTACATTGTAAAATTCATTGCATTTCGTTAAAGGTGCAGTGTGTAATATGACATCATCAAGAAAGTTCTACAAAGTTCTAGAATGCAACACTCCCTGGGTAACCCCACCCCTTTCGAATAATAACAGAAGCTACAGTGGCCTTCAAGGACAAGAACAATTCTAAATTTCAAACAATGCACCTGATGACATTCCAACTATGACACTTTCAAGATGGCGGCACTAGGCCTTGGTCCAAAATATGCAGAAATATGGACTATATAAGGGGAAGAAAAAAAAATTCAAAACATTTTTTTCAGCTATTATGCACTAAATTAAATGTACTTATGGATATTATAATTACTTTCTACAAAATCTGCTAGGAAATAAAACCCAAAATTCTACACACTGCAGGTTTAAGACTCACACTATACAATAGATCAAGAAAACGTCACTTAAATCGACAACATTCTTAACGAATAATTATCTATTATCGATTGATCATGTCTCTTATCCCTACTACCAATGGAGTCAAATAATTAAACTAACCCTGCGTTCCAATCCCCATACTTCCCTACTATTTAGTATGCCAGAAAAAGATTTAGGATGTCCCAATACATGCACGTCAATTGTAGTATGCTGAAAATACATACAGTACATGCCCCACTAACTCCAATAGCATTTTGGAGTATTCGTCTTTATTCTTGAGATTTCTCGACATAATGAAAATAAATCTTCCTTATCTGATTTTCTTTTCTCTCCTGTGGCCCATAAAACTCTTCTGTACTTTAGTATGTAGTGTAGTAAAAAGAAAGAGTATGTGATTTGGAACACAGGGTAACTGTGGGTTATATGAACTCAAAAACCCTGTGTTGTTGTAGTGCAGGGAAGTCAAACCACACCACACAGAACACATATGACAAGAGGAAGTTCATTGGATTGTAAGACTTGCTCTCAAACTAAAGCCAGACGAACAGACAGACAGACAGACAGACAGACAGACAGACAGACAGACAGACAGACAGAGTGCAAAGGGGTCACAGCCACACACAATCCCAAGACGCAACAGGGCACAAGGGCTGTCGTTGCCAGTGGTAACAAGCATCACTTCTGAACCAGACATGAAAGACAAAATAGGTCTGAGGAACACACGAACACACACACACACACACACACACACACACACACACAGAATAGGGCTGAGTAAGATTACAGTGTTTGGAAGGACGGATATAGAAATACACACACACACACACACACACACACACACACACACACACACACACACACACACACACACACACACACACACACACACACACACACACACATGATGACAGTGTTCGGAGGGGCGGATAAAGGAACAATTTATTTTTTTCACCTTCATTTCCAATTGAAGACTGTTTCAGAGGTTGTTGAATACCACTTGAAATGAAATTGAATGACGATTGCACTCTTTCTTATCTTATTAAAGGTGCACTGTGCAGTTTCAGAGGAGGGGGGTTTGTTTACATTCACAGAGCCTGCAGTTGGTTTACTAAACATATTTTCTCTACATGGAATTCTTAGTTTTGAATAATTCCATCATCATAAATCAAAACTAAATTATCTTGAGGAACCTGGAACCAAACGTATAAGACTAGAATGTGTTTGTAAACCAAACTGTGGGCCCTGCTGCTGTAAACAACAACAGTGAAACAGTAACTTTTCAGGAAGCTTTCTAACTTCAAACAGTGTTCCAGGGATCTACATTTTCCTGTGAGGAAAGTTTGTTTATTCAGTTATGAGAATATACCTTTAGAAAATGTTCACTTCTCTGACACTACAAAAGTTACACAATGCACCTTTAAAAGGGAGAGAGGAGAAAGGCACAGAATGAGACAGAGTAGAGAGAGAGAGGGTGTGAGTGTGTGTGTGTGTGTGTGTGTGAGGATCTTAGAGAGGATGTACTGTTGCTTTTCTCTGGCTGAGTTTCAAGCTCCGAGCTTTCTAATTGGAGAGTGAACAGCTGTTCGGCTTGACCCGCGCTCCCTCCCTGTAAATAAAGCAGGCGGAGTACTACCGGAGTCTATCCCTCCCTCTCTTTCTTTCAATCTCTTGCTCCCTCTCTCCCTCTCCCTCTCTCCCTCTCTCCCTCTCTCCCTCTCTATGCCTCTATCTCACTCACTCACTCACACACACACACACACACACACACACACACACACACACACACACACACACACACACACACACACACACACACACACACACACACACACACACACACACACACACACACACACACACACACACACACACACACACACACACACACACACACACACACACACACACACACACACACAACAAAACCCTGTCCATTTAATGAACTACTGACATGAATCAACGGGGGTAATAAGGCGTAAAGATCTTATATTAAAGCAATAACGTCAGATGTGTATTTCAGAGGGTGTGGAAGGACTTGATAACAGTAAGGTGTGCACAGACACACTTTAATGAAATGAGTGAAAGGTTAACGTTAGACCAATGTTCAAAGCCCTGTGTGTGTTTTTCACCATCTGAACCAAATCCCTTTTGTTTGAACAGAAATCCAGTTACAATCTTCTACCTCAGCACATGTAACCTCATTGACTCAGGAGACAGTCAACACTGTCACATTACAATGAAGTGTAAATACACATGCTTTATCATACATGGCACACACACACACACGCACGCACACACACACACACACACACACACACACACACACACACACACACACTCTTTACCAAAATCAATATTCGACTGAGAAAAATTGCAATCAGTGCCACCCTACTTTAGACAGATTACACAAAGCTACTGTACATGTGTGATGCTGATTTGATGAATGTAGAAATACACGAAGATTGAAGAGCCTTTAGGAGGGAGAATGGGAACAGCCTTGTGTGTCTGTGTCAGTGGGTAGAAAAACACACTCACTCAGTGCGTTTACATGCAGACTCATAATCGGGTAAATAAACGAATAAGACTTCAACAGGACTTGTAAAATGCATGTAAACACCTTTTTCCCGATCTACTTCGCACACAAATCGGCACAATAGCGGACAAGCAAAGTCGGATAAGAACACCTAGATAACTTGTTCATAGTCTGCATTCTACCTGAGCATGTATACAGGGATCGCATATCAGAGTTTGCGTTCTGCGCTTGCTTGAGAGTTCCCTGTCGGGGATTTCACAAGGAAGTGGAAGGAGATCACGTAATAAATAGTAGTGTTGTTGCCGGAAAGGAACCGGACGTGGCTATATAACCACTTGTTGAAAGGGCTACAGAGGGAGAGAGAGAGAGAGAGAGAGAGAGAGAGAGAGAGAGAGAGAGAGAGAGAGAGAGAGAGAAAGAGACACAGATAGAGAGAGAGAAAGAGAAGGAGAGGAAGGAGAGAAAGAGAGAAAAAGAGAGAGTAGGAGAGGAAGGAGAGATAAACTGATTCATGCACACCCACACCTTTAGTTATGGCCTATTTCAGCGATGTTGCAGAACACCCACAGACACTGTTAAAAGCACCAGGAGTGGTTCTGTATGGATCCATACAGTGGGACTGGGCTGTGTAAAAGTACAGGTGCTACATACACATTAGCTATCCTTACTCTGCTTTCATGCAAATTGATTCAGGAAAAGAAAAGTTACATTTAGTTTTAATGCAGTGTGTGTGTGTGTGTGTGTGTGTGTGTGTGTGTGTGTGTGTGTGTGTGTGTGTGTGTGTGTGAGTGAGTGAGTGAGTGAGTGAGTGCGTGTGCGTGTGTGTGCGTGCGTGAGTGAGTGAGTGAGTGAGTGAGTGAGTGAGTGCGTGTGTGTGAGCGTGCGTGCGTGCGTGAGCGAGTGTGTGGCCGCTAAAAGCACTAAACTTTGACGCCCGAGTAGGCTATACACACACTACACAGTACATCAAGTCACCATGAACACAACCTGTCCTTTATACTGTGTCTTACCTTCACCTAGTCATGATCACTTAGAGAAAACGGAGAGAGGAGCAGAAGATAGGAGTTTAACAAAGATACGTTTTGTGTTTGTCATTCAGAAAGCCCTCCCACACACTCTGTGCTAAATATGTCATTATGTTCACATGAGGAACATATTCCTCCGAGAATAATGGCAAAAAAAAAAGAAAAACAAGAACGTATTATTAAAGGCCTACTTCACCGGTGGGAATATGAAGGTGTATTGAACTCTGATATCCTATGTAGCATAAATGTGCAAAAATGTTAGAAATCGGTTTATCCTAACCTGAGAAAAGGCAGAAAGAGTGTTTTATGGTCTCACTGTCTAAACCTACATCACAAATGGTAAAATGTTCACATGTTTACTGGGAGACATTTCTTTTTTTTAAGATTATTTTTTGGGGCATTTTAAGCTTTATTAGACAGTACAGAGTTGAAATGGGGAGACAGAGAGAGAGAGAGGGGGATGACCTGCAGTAAAGGTTCACGGGTCGGTATTGAACCCGCGACCAGTGTGACAAGGACTGAGCCTACGCGCTCTATCCACTACGGCACCAAGAGCGCCTCATGTTTTGGTTATTTTGTTCGTATATTTTCTATCATACTGTTAACATTATCATTGTCATGTCCCTCACCTTATGTCTTGTCCTGTATTGCATGAGGTAAAAAATAAAAAATAAATGCTGTTATCATTGCTAAATCTGCTGTGTGAAGCCCTTTTTAACTGTGTATGGATAAATGCTATACATACATGGTAATATTATAAGCTTCACACAGGCAGAGGAAGGTGTAGGGAAAGCCTTCATGTGACAGTCTGTCCCTGTCTGCATCAACATGATTACATCCAGACTGTTGATTGATTTTACTTTTCACCAAGCAGCAGGTGACTTAGACTCTTTTGAAGATCGCTGTTGATTCCAGAATAGTTTAAATGTTCTGTCACAGCGAGAGAACTTGTCTGTGTGTGTGTGTGCATGCGTGTGTGTGTGTGTGTGTGTGTGTGTGTGTGTGTGTGTGTGTGTGTGTGTGTGTGTGTGTGTGTGTGTGTGTGGATTTAAAAGAACTTATTAGGAAATAACTTGTACACTAAACATTGACTTATTATACAAAACAGTTCTCTCAGTCAGGGATTTTCATTATTTCGAGAAGTTGTTTAGTTATTTTTCAACCCTGTCCGTCCGTCCGTCCGTCCGTCCGTCCATCCATCTATCCATCCATCCATCCATCCGTCCATCTATCTATCTATCTATCTATCTATCTATCTATCTATCTATCTATCTATCTATCTATCTATCTATCTATCTATCTATCTATCTATCTATCTATCTATCTATCTATCTATCTATCTATCCATCCATCTATCCATCCATCCATCTATCCATTCGTCCATCTATCTGTCTATCGATCGATCCATCCAACCATCCATCTATCCATTCGTCTATCTATCTATCCATCCATCCATCCATCTACTTATCTATCCATCCATCCATCTACTTACATTGTTGGGAGACACAGTGAGAACGCTCCTGCTTTTCCTCATGATTCCTGGAGTCTCTCCCTCTCTGTCCGACCGCTTCACATGGAAACCTGCAAAACACAAAGATATATATAAATGGGTTTTAGTTTTTAAAGATTATACCAACAGTGGACCAACCAAGTGCAACGAGACCTTGTTGAAGAGAAGGTCTTGGTACACTTTCTTTATTTTTAAAGATTTTTTGGGGGGCATTTTTTGGCTTGTATTAGATAGCTTGGAGAGACAGAGATGAAATGGGTCAGAGAGAGGGGAATGACATGCAGAGAACGACCACGGGCTGGATTCTAACCCGTGGTCTGCTGTGAAGAGGACTGAGCCTCTATGGGGGGAGGGGGGGGGGTGTCTAACCACTACACCATGATTGCCCAACAAATGTTTTTCACTTTCAATGTATTTTGATATTCTTTTAGTTGTTGTAATCAGCTGAACAGCACGACCACAGAATAGGGAAGCACTACATTCACAAGGAGAGAGAGAGAGAGAGAGAGAGAGAAAGAGAGACAGACAGACAGACAGACAGACAGACAGACAGAGGGAGAGAGAGAAAGAAAGACATAGAGATAGAGAGACAGAGACAGAGAGAGAGAGACAGACAGACAGAGAGAGCAAGAGAGAGAGAGAGACAGACAGACAGACAGACAGACAGACAGACAGACAGACAGACAGACAGACAGACAGACAGACAGACAGACGGACAGACAGAGAGAGCAAGAGAGAGAGAGACAGAGGAGAGACAGAGAAAGAAAGAGAGCGTAAC
>NC_137212.1:4907092-4919592 GCF_949987685.1 Ammodytes marinus
GAGAGAGAGAGAGAGAGAGAGAGAGAGAGAGAGACAGAGAGAGAGAGAGAGACAGAGACAGACAGACAGAGGGAGAGAGAGAAAGAAGACAATGAATCCTGATCACTACGAACGTCAGCACCGCCGATTATCTGACTTTAATAATCGCCTCAAATTACCGTAAACATTGTGTGCTATTAACTGATATTACAGATATCATTAAAGTCGCCATGTAAGAAGATTACTAAACCTAGTGTGTGTGTGTGTGTGTGTGTGTGTGTGTGAGTGTGTGTGTGTGTGTGTGTGTGTGTGTGTGTGTGTGTGTGAGTGAGTGAGTGAGTGAGTGAGTGAGTGAGTGAGTGAGTGAGTGAGTGAGTGAGTGAGTGAGTGAGTGAGTGAGTGTGTGTGTGTTTGTGTGTGTGTGTGAGTGAGTGAGTGAGTGAGTGAGTGAGTGAGTGAGTGAGTGAGTTTTAAACCTTGCTGAAAAACACTGTGACTGTCTGTCTGTCTGTATACTTTTTAAAGGTACAAAAGTAGACTTGATATTAACCGACAGGAAATCCATGAAATGTATGAATTTGAGTTATGTGTTCCTGTATCTTCTAATAGCCATGCCACGTATGTACCATCTGTGAAACATGTAATAAATATATGAGAAAAAAAAAATCGAAAAAAACATAGGCCTAGAGAGATACAGACAGACAGACAGACAGACAGACAGACAGACAGACAGACAGACAGACAGACAGACAGACAGACAGACAGGAAAGTGGCATTGACCTCCTTGTCCAGCTTTCTTTAGAACAAGTTAATTTTTTTCTCCCAAATTGCGGTGCCGTCGGCGATGACACATCCGCCCGGTTACATGAACGGAAATCAGGAAATGAAAATGGTTCTTCATGCCCTTGGAGCAGATGGATATATATATTTTTTTTTTCAGCTTGAACAGACAGGATGTTTCTTATTTTTACCTCTTACACACACACACACACACACACACACACACACACACACACAACCTTGAAGTGTTAAAGAGGACACACACACACACACACACACACACACACCGGTTACATAAAAACATCACCATCATGTCAACTCGACACAGTGAAAAGAAGAGCAACCAATATCAAAGAAGGACATGCAGTATTCCTCCGAGAATAATGGCCAAAAAAAAAGAAAAGCAAGAACGTATTATTAAAGACCTACTTCACCGGTGGAAATATGAAGGTGTATTGAACTCTGATATCCTATGTCGTATAAATGTGCAAAAATGTTAGAAATCGGTTCATCCTAGCCTGAGAAAAGGCAGAAAGAGTGTTTTATGGTCTCACTGTCTAACCCTACGTTTTCCCTTATGTGACATCACAAATGGTAAAATGTAGGGTTAGGATTAACACGACGAGCTGAAAAACCTCATTCATTATATTATAATAGCAATTTTATCATGATAGAACGCCGGTTCCGTATGGGTGAAGTATTCCTTTAAGCTAAATCCTACTTCTCTCATACTATGCATCATACTTCTAATGTGTATCCTCTGCTTGATGTATTTTAATCTTGATGTATTTCGTGACTCTGTGAACACTTTGAGACGGGCTGAATAGTGTCTGAATTGTGCTTATATAAATAAACTTGCCTTGCCTTACAAAAATGTTTTTTTTGTTTCAAAGAGAAAATTAGCAGTGGCAAGGTTTTTCTGTGGAGATGACAATAGCTAATTACACACACACACACACACACACACACACACACACACTTAGATAATTACAGAGGAGATTTGTTTTCCAGAGCACATCAGAAAATTGTGCTCGTGCTCAGCGTATGTGTAAAAAGCATTTTATGAACACAGATTAGTGCTGTGACCTCTGGGGATGACAAGCAATGGTACTAATGAGGAGTGTCTGTGTGTGTGTGTGTGTGTGTGTGTGTGTGTGTGTGTGTGTGTGTGTGTGTGTGTGTGTGTGTGTGTGTTGAAGTGTCCTAATTAGCGTTACTTCTGCCTAATTATCAGCACTAGGGCAGACAGGTGTGAACACACACACACACACACACACACGCACACCCGCACGCACACACACACACACACACACACACACACACACACACACACACACACACACAGCATGAAAACACTACAGCGACGATGCTCATATTTACAGCATGCTAGCAAAGTTTATTTCTTTGTATATAAGTGTTTATATCTTTAACCTTAAAAACAGTTACACGAATGAGCATTCATAAGTGAGTCAATTCCTACTTTGTTTCTTCCAAAATGAGCGTACTCATGACAAAGACATTAAGAAAAACTATTCAAAATTATTATTTTTTTTACACTGATGGTCTCGTTTGCTGTTACATGTCATTTATGATCATCAGAGGAAAACTGAGACTGTTTCAGAAATATTTAAAAGTTCCTCGTAGCACCTTTAAAGCACAAACTCTTCAAAGTGACTTTCATCAGCAAAGGCACGTGTCACTCTATATTCAGTCGCCATTTTTTAAAAGTACATATTTCTGAACAGAGCCGGTGGAAGTTTTTCGCATGGCAATTTAAGATTTCGTTTTTTTTGGTTAAAGATTATTTTTTAGCATTTTCAAGCTTTATTTGATAGTACAGAGTTGGAATGGGGAGACAGAGAGAGAGAGAGAGAGGGGGGATGACCTGCAGTAAAGGTCCACGGGTCGGATTTGAACCCGCGACCACTGCAACAAAGGCCAGAGCCAATATGGTACGCGCTCTATCCACTACACCACCGGAGCACCCCAAGCAATTTAAGATGTTAATAGAAAACTCTTATGGTAATTGGACTGTAATATGGAAAATCCAAATCACCGTTCACTGCTGAGTTTGAGTGAATATTCATGAAGGGCATCGTGTCATATTTTCACCTAGAGAGATTGTGGCTTGTGGCAAGTGGTTCAATGAATTGGTTTCTAACATAAATCACCATTTTTACATCTTTTGCATTGATTATATTGCAGATTGCAGTGATCTGTAATGTGATGTAACTTTATTTAAACACGGACAATGGACAAAAGAACACATTAACCTTGGTCCTTGTGTGAGGCAAGGAGAGATGCATCGTACCAGGTTTAAAGCTGTAGTCCCTGGGCAGGTAAGTAGAGTAATACAATAGTGCAAAAATAAACAAGATGCAATGGTGTATAGGATCAAGCATTACAAAGATGACAGAAAGCACTACATTGCATTTTATATATATATAAAATGCAATGTATATATATATATATATATATATATATATATATATAGAGAGAGAGAGAGAGAGAGAGAGAGAGAGAGAGAGAGAGAGAGAGAGAGAGAGAGAGACCACTCCAAATGTTTCAGTGTCTCTTGTTTTACTATTTCTAGGCATTTGTAAAATGAACGTTTTGATTTTATAACATAAACTACTGACAACATTTCTACCAAATTCACAATAAAAATATTGCCATTTAGACATTGTTTTAATAAGTAATTTAGAGATGAAGATTGAAGAAAATTCCAGACTGGTCTCTTCATTTTTTTCTGGGGCTGAACACACTGTATGTTGCAGTGGTTTCTTTACTGCTTTTGCCATAACTAAAGGAAAGTGTTACTGCATCTGTTTGCCCTTTTCTGAGGAAGCTGGTTTTGCCAATGTATCAAGGACAGTCCCTTTAGAAACTTGCAGTCAGAAGAGAGTGTGTGTATGTGTGTGTGTGTGTGTGTGTGTGTGTGTGTGTGTGTGTGTGTGTGTGTGTGTGTGTGCGTGCGTGCGTGTGTGTGTGCAATGATGTGGAGACTTAACCTCTCTTGACCCTGTCTGTTGCTCAGTCTATACAGTAAGTAGCAGCTTCACATTTATTCCCTGTTTGGAAGGACAGTGTTTGATGGCAGGCAGCAGCTGATACACACTGCAATATCTCACAGTGCTAACCGGAGAGTGTTTACTTATAAATTCTAACCTTTTTTCACTTGTTTTGTATGTATTTTATGCCCCTGTTATGTAAAGCACTTTGAATGGCCTTGTGTCTGAATTGTGCTTTAGAAATAAACTTGCCTTGTCTAAGTGGTGCTAGACTTTAAGGCAAATATCTCCTCTCCTCGCTGTCAGTCAGTCAGTCAATGTGATCATAAACCAAGGTCCCTATAACAGGGCACTTCACTGGCATTTAATTTCAAATGTCGCACTTGGAGACACTTTTTAGGTGAGTGGGCGTAATGGCAAAATGTGACAAGGTGCCCTGTCATATTTTATCTTGTTACCCTCTCACGTACGCGCACGCACGCACGCACACACACACACACACACACACACACACACACACACACACACACACACACACACACACACACACACACACACACACACTCTCTCTTCTGGCTTCAACAGAGCGCGCTTGAAGAGATAACAAGCGTTCTGCCTGCCTGTCGTGTTGACTGACTACAGCAGTGGGACATGCGACACACTAGCAAAAGAAACCGGATCTCAGCAACTGTCTACCTCAGAGTCTATACGCAATGTCTGTTACCTGGAATTAAAGCAATAGTGCGTAACTTTTTCATATAATGAACGTCAGTTACATTCAAGCCATCGCCAAACGAGTTGACACAAACTTGATTAAGCCTATCAGCTCCACAAAACTCTCTCTGTATTTCTCAGTGTGGCAGCGTTTACAAACTGGTGTGTCCCCCCCTGACACTGGTGCAGGAGCTCAGAAATATCCCAAGAAGCGCCCAAGAAATGTTTGTACTTCCCAGTGAAAAACGTAAATTGGAGATGATGGGAAATCAAATGCTAGAGGAAGACAGCAGAACACACACACACAAACACACACACACACACACACACACACACACACACACACACACACACACACACACACACACACACACACACACACACACACACACACACACACACACACACACACACACACACACACACACACACACACACACACACACACACACACACACACACACACACACACACACACACACACACTGCAGCCTGTTCACATGATGTCAGGCTGTTGCATCATGTCAGCTGACGTGAAAGGCCACAAATCGATTCTAAATCAAGAGGCATTGTGGGAAACAATGGCATGAAAGCAAATTAAATTCCATGTCTTATAGAATCTGTCCATTGAGCACTATTTCAGCACTTTGGTTTGTGCCATAGAAATAACTTTGACTTCATTTAAATGTCAAGCTTTTACGTATTGCATGGGATTATTTTATTTTTTATTTTTTTTGCGATAATTTTTTTGGCATTTTCAAGCTTTATTGGATAGTACAGAATTGAAATGGGGAGACAGAGAGAGAGAGAGAGAGAGAGAGAGAGAGAGAGAGAGGGGGGGGGGGATGACCTGCAGTAAAGGTCCACGGGTCGGATTTGAACCCGCGACCACTGCAACGAAGGCCGGAGCCAATATGGTACGCGCTCTATCCACTACGCCACCGGAGCGCCCAATGCATGTGATTTTAAGGCAAGACCATATTACCGGCAGGAGCAAAATACATATATCATAAATTAAGAAAAGGATGTATGCAAAGTATGAATCTATTCAAAATCTCAGAAGATAGGAATCACGATTTCTACATGATTTTTTTACCCACCCCTTAGTAAAGGCACACAGACATAAACAGACAAGAATAAACCGGTTTGTGAGCTAATCAAACTAAAGTTACCGGTAATTCACAAAAAAAATCACAATCTGGGTCCTTTAATATATTGTGTATTTTCCATTACTGTGTCCAGTCCAGTATTGTGTGTGTGTGTGTGTGTGTGTGTGTGTGTGTGTGTGTGCGTGCGTGTGTGTGTGTGTGTGTGTGTGTGTCCAATATGTCTTTTCATCATTCATTGTTATCTATCTATTTTCAAAACTGATTACCGACATGATTCAGTTGCACGGAGCAAATTAGCCGCTGTGGTCCCCCGACATGCGTGATATACATAATACTCGCTGTAGGAGAATTACTATTCAAAATGTGTAACAGCCGACATATTTTTCCCACTCTCTCCTTGTTAAATGATTCAGTTGAAAAACAAAAGTAAAAAAAAAGTAATCGTGCGATTAGAAAGTGTGTGTGAGAGTGTGAGGGTGTGTGCGTGTGTGTGTGTGTGTGTGCGTGTGTGTGTGTGTGGGAGTGAGTGAGTGAGTGTGTGAGTGTGAGTGTGTGTGCCTACGTGCATGTGTGTATGCCTGCGTGTGTGCATGACTGATATGCAGCGAGATTTTTGATAACAGCGGAACATATGCAGAAAAAATTCCACATCTAGAAATGCTCACCCAATCATGACCATCGTATGACAATTTTAGTCTGTGCGTGTGTGTGTGTGTATGTATGTGAGTGAGTGAGTGAGTGCGAGTGTGAGTGTGAGTGAGAGAGTGAGTGTGCGACTGACTGACTGACTGACTGACTGACTGACTGACTGACTGACTGACTGACTGACTGACTGACTGACTGACTGACTGACTGACTGACTGACTGAAAGGGAGGGAAAGAGAGAGAGAGAGAGAGAGAGCGTGTGCATGCTGATAACGTCATGCCAGTACTGTTAAAGCAGCTTATACAAACTATAAGGACTCTTTGAGTTGTTGGCCTTGTTCCAATGAATATGTTGACATTAATAAATACTCACAAAACTGTTTAATACAAAATGTAATCCTCTGTAGATTCTATATCCTGGCAAATCCTGTTCCCAACCAGCTGTGCTAACTCGCCCTTTACATGAGGGCTTACACGTTACATCCCTAATACAAAAAATCAGTGCAGAAAATCAAACACAGCTATGTTTAAAGGTGCAGTGTGTAGAATTTTGGGTTTTATTTCCTAGCAGATTTTGTAGAAAGTAATTATAATATCCATAAGTACATTTAATTTAGTGCATAATAGCTGAAAACATTTTTTTGAATTATTTATTTTTCCCTTAGAAAGGGTCTCATATATGTCCATATGTCTGCATATTTTGGACCAAGGCCTAGTGCCGTCATCTTGAAAGTGTCATAGTTGGAATGTCATCAGGTGCATTGTTTAAAATTTAGAATTGTTCTTGTCCTTGAAGGCCACTGTGGCTTCTGTTATTATTCGAAAGGGTTGGGGTTACCCAGGGAGCGCTGCATTCTAGAACTTTGTAGAACTTTCTTGATGATGTCATATTACTCACTGCACCTTTGAGAGATTAAACAGAGGACACGTTATTTCATTTAACACCAGTGACGGAGACCAGAGAGGCAAACACTGGTTGTTAATTAGCCGCTGTGGTCCCCCGACATCCGCGATATACATAATACTCGCTGTAGGAGAATTACTATTCAAAATGTGTAACAGCCGACATATTTTTCCAACTCTCTCCTTGTTAAATAATTCAATTGAAAAATTGTTTTAAAAAAAAGTAATTGTGCCATTAGAATGTATGTGTGTGTGTGTGTGTGTGTGTGTGTGTGTGTGTGTGTGTGTGTGTGCATGCGTGTCTGTGTGTGTGTGTCATACAGTATATATTTCTGTTCAGTTTGACTTGCATTTTGGTGTATTTTATAGTAAGAATAACAAATCTATTTCCACCAGTTACCATAGTTATTTATCCCAGAGCCTCTTAACCTACTGACTGTGTTTCAGCAGCAGCCCACTACCAGAATACTAAGCTTACACACACACACACACACACACACACACACACACACACACACACACACACACACACACACACACACACACACACACACACACACACACACACACACACACACACACACACCAGCAGCAGCAGTTTGCCAGCATTATTACATCATCTCTTAAAGGCATAGTTAATTTTTTTTTTTATATATATACAGCCGTGGAAAAAATTAAGTGACCACTACAAATGTTCAGTGTCTCTTGTTTTACTCTTTAGAGGCATATGTTTGAGTAGAATGAACATTTTGGCTTTATAATATACACTACTGACAACATTTCTACCAAATTCACAATAAAAATATTGTCATTAAGAGCATTTCCATGAAGTAATGTAGAGATGAAGATTGAAGAAAAAATCCAGACTGGTCTCTTAATTTTTTTCCGCGGCTGTATATTGTGCGGAGGGAGTTTTTGGCTCAAGTAGTAAGAGTGATGACGCATGGCATGTAGCTTATGCTCTCATCTGGGCTGAGATTGAGAGATATTAGCCGGCTTGCGTGTGTAATAAAAATGACTTCATCTATTAATGCACTAAGCCCGTAAAGACAAACAGATGTCCAGGCAAAAAGGTGCTTTCCGTATCGGCTAGTTACATAACACACAAAACGCTTACAGGGATGTTCTCTTTTCTGTGGCGGAGGGGAACAAATATGATTTATATATTGTTGACATTCCCTCAGATTTCCTCATGGAGGGCAACAGAAGTTACGCACTATAGCTTTAAGTTAAGAGCCTAGAAATGTTTTGAGTCTGTTCTGCCTTCTGAAATGTGTTAGTTTAACTTGAGCGGTTAAGATAACTATTTGAGAAAAACTTTTTGGTCTGTCACACAAAATATTTTCTATCTTGTGTATTTTATTTTAATGTATAGTTTGACCAGAGAATTATTTTAGTATATCCATGAAACCATAGTTATACTATACTAAACGTGCAATCATTGTCATTAAATTGACTAAAAAATAATTAAAGGTGCAGTGTGTAAAATGACATCATCAAGAAAGTTCTACAAAGTTCTAGAATGCAACGCTCCCTGGGTAACCCCACCCCTTTAGAATAATAACAGAAGCTACAGTGGCCTTCAAGGACAAGAACAATTCTAAATTTTAAACAATGCACCTGATGACATTCCAACTATGACACTTTCAAGATGGCGGCACTAGGCCTTGGTCCAAAATATGCAGAAATATGGACTTATATGAGACCCTTTCTAAGGGAAAAAATAATAATTCAAAACATTTGTTTCAGCTATTATGCACTAAATTAAATGTACTTATGGATATTATAATTACTTTCTACAAAATCTGCTAGGAAATAAAACCCAAAATTCTACACACTGCAGGTTTAAATACAATATTTCCAACATAAAGTAACAAAACAACTGAATGTTTCTCTCTAGTGGACTTTAGTATGTTAAAGGCCTACTTCACCGGTGGGAATACGAAGGTGTATTGAATTCTGAGATCCTATTTAGTATAAGTGTGTAAAAAAATTGAAATTGGTTCATCCTAGCCTGAGAAAAGGCAGAAAGAGTGTTTTATGGTCTCTCTGTCTAACCCTACATTTTCCTTACTGTGACATCACAGTGAAGGTTAGGATTAACAGGACAGCTGGGCCAAGGGAAGACTAAGGGAAGACTGAGGGAAGAAAAACCTCATTCATTATATTATAATAGTGATTTTATAATGATAGAACGCCGGTTCCGTATGGGTGAAGTATTCCTTTAAGCTGTGTCTGCTCATCTTGCCATGACTGCAAAGTTAAGTTGGTGAGTTCTTTGTCCCTCCCCCCCCCCCCCCCCCCCCGAGCTTTGGGTGGAAATAAAGGTCATCATGGGCATAATCATGGAAGACTACTTTTGCACTCATCCCTCCTCCATTTTTTTTGTGTGTGTGTGTGTGTCTTTGTCTGTGTGTGTGGCAAAAGCTTTGACCACAAATACAAATATGACCTTTATGGGCACAAAACAATCACAGTCGACTACTGAAAAATAATTACTCGTGGTTCTGAATTTCCAGGAATGTAGAATAAGAAACTGACCTCCTTTATAGGCAGATAATCACTTTGTATCAGCAGCATTGCAGTTGCAGCTAAACACACCCTGCCTTCCAATCCCCATACTTCCCTACTATCTAGTATGCCAGAAAAAGATTTAGGATGTCCCAATACACCAATACGTCAATTGTAGTAAGCTGAAAATACATTAATGCCCAAGTAACTCCAATAGCATTTTGGAGTGTTCGTCTTTATTCTTGACATTTCTTGACATAATGAAAAAAAAAAACTTCCTTATCTGATTTTTTTTTCTCTTCTGTGGCCCTAAAACTCTTCTGTACTTTAGTAGGTAGTGTAGTAAAAAGAAAAAGTATGTGATTTGGAACACAGGGACTGTTTGGTTGCGTTCCGAATCGCATACTCTTTCTTTTTCCTATTCTACATACTACATCCGACGATAAAAAGAATCTAGTTAGGATGCAGTAGGCATACTATTGGGACACACTTTACTCTCTTATTTCATCATAACATTGCGCCTTGATCTTGCCTCTTGCTTTTATATCCGTCGCATCCCCGTTTGTTTTCATATGGAGGCTTCGTCGATGTGACGTCACTTCACGTGCGCTCTGGATTGTGGGTCAGAATTGCCCAAATAGGATGCACTTTTCAACACTAACAATCTTGGCCGCATGAAGTAGGACATCCGGGTACTTCTAACCATCCTAAATCTGGCCACAAGAATCGGGACATCCTAAATCTTCTTTCTACATACTATATAGTAGAAAGTATGCGATTCGGAACGCAACCTTTAAGTCTTTTGAACGTAGCTATCTATTACTAGCAACATTAGCATGAAGCTAAGGTGGTGCTGTTGAGCTCATAAGTGGTAAAATCGTGCACCAGATAATGTTTGGTTGGTTAATTTAAGGTCGATAACCTCAATAAAATAAAATAAAATAAACCTTTACCATAGCATTGTCACGGCATAGAATTTGATGTATTTTTATAATTGATTTTTAATTGATTTTGGAAGGTACATGTCATCCTGCAGATCAGATCACAAGATGTGTTGTTTAGTGGAACAATTTGAAGGACTTGTTGGTGAACTGCAGACTCTGAAACTGTCTGTGTGTGTGTGTGTGTGTGTGTGTGTGTGTGTGTGTGTGTGTGTGTGTGTGTGTGTGTGTGTGTGTGTGTGTGTGTGTGTGTGTGTGTGTGTGTGTGTGTGTGTGTGTGTGTGTGTGTGTGTGTGTGTGTGTGTGTGTGTGTGTGTGTGTGTGTGTGTGTGTGTGTTTGTTTATCTGTGTGTGTGTGTTTTAACCACCAGTGAGATAATGCAATATAATCCAGGAAGTCCGGTGTGTGTGATAAGTCTTATAGAACCATGAGTTTGAAGGCTTATCAGATACAAACACACTGCAAAGTATTTTTTGTTGTTTTTCATATTATGAGGAACTAGACAAGGATATCACACTGACTATCAACCATTCTCTATTGCAACATTCACACAGTAAACAGTAAAAACGCAACATTCACATTACAAAGCAACAATGTATGATGTTACAATGTTTTTTTTTTATTATTTTTTGGCATTTACAATGAGGGGGGGGGGGGGGGGTTTGCTCTAACCACTTCATCACGAGCGCCTACCAGATGTTTTAATTTTATGATGTCTACAACTAATATGAAACTGTCTGCATCTTGTTGAATCAAACATTATTCCCTTTTCGCAACACACAGCCAAGTTAATGGAATACTTCACCCATACGGAACCGGCGTTCTATCATTATAAAATCACCATTATAATGAATGAGGTTTTTCTTCCCTCGGTCTTCCCTTGGCCCAGCTGTCCTGTTAATCCTAACCCTACATTTTTCTTACTGTGATGTCACAGTAAGAAAAATGTAGGGTTAGACAGTGAGACCATAAAACACTCTTTCTGCCTTTTCTCAGGCTAGGATGAACCAATTTAATTTTTTTTTGCACATTTATACTAAATAGGATCTCAGAGTTCAATACACCTTCATATTCCAACCGGTGAAGTAGGTCTTTAAGCACACCGCAAACTGTGCCAGAAAAGAAAGGAGAGCATTTCAAGAATTGGGGCTGTGTTCGAAAAAGGCATACTAACCGTCCTCCCAACTACATACTCAACGTATATACTTCATACTGTCTACTCAACCGTTGATTGTGTATGCGAGGTTCGTCGGACTGTTTACACTGAAGGATACATAAGCAATAAAGAATTTAAAAAAAACTTTAATTTCGTATGTAAAAAAAGGGGAAATGCATTGTGGGGCGGTTGAGTAGGAAAAGTATTCTATCGATCCATAAACAAAATATTCCTGGAAGTAAGTACTCGTCCGGGCATTTCTCGCCTACACAACAACAAAATACTCAAATTGACATCAAAATGAGTATGAGTAGGACGTTAGTGGGGCTTTTAGTATGAGTAGGACGTTACTAGGGCTTTTAGAATGAGTAAGACGTTAGTAGGGCTTTTAGTATGAGTAGGACGTTACTAGGGCTTTTAGTATGAGTAGGACGTTACTAGGGCTTTTAGTATGAGTAGGACGTTAGTAGGGCTTTTAGTATGAGTAAGACGTTACTAGGGCTTTTAGTACGAGTAGGACGTTACTAGGGCTTTTAGTATGAGTAGGACGTTAGTAGGGCTTTTAGTACGAGTAGGACGTTACTAGGGCTTTTAGTACGAGTAGGACGTTACTAGGGCTTTTAGTACGAGTAGGACGTTACTAGGGCTTTTAGTATGAGTAGGACATTACTAGGGCTTTTAGTACGAGTAGGACGTTACTAGGGCTTTTAGTACGAGTAGGACGTTACTAGGGCTTTTAGTACGAGTAGG
>NC_137212.1:4924592-4940210 GCF_949987685.1 Ammodytes marinus
AGCGCGACACCCGGTGAAACGCTGTGTTGGTGTCGTTCACAGTGAGACAGACACACTGTGGTTTAAAACTAAATGATCACAGGGGATTCCTGCACGTTAACGGGTGTCGAGGGGACAGGCTCCACGATCTGATTGCATGTCCCGAGCCTGGATACCCCAATCTCACTGCCGACTAACTGTAAAGTGAAACAACCGCCTCGCTCGTTACACTGGTACTGGTGCGTAAAGGGAACGCACAGTTGGCAAACTCTCCTCACTACAACTGCCACAGCAGAAAAGCCACTGTAGGTCGATCGCTGTACCGATTCGTGCCTCTGACACGTTGACTCGCAACACAATGAGTCGAGGCTTTGATTTCAGTGGGGATGTGGTGCTCTTTGGCCATTTCCCGTGCCTTTTTTTCTCTAGACACATCGTTCTCTATCCAAGCGCACACACGCTTGTCCCGGCCGAATATAAGACCCCGATTATAAAACAACCCGACTTTTTACGACCCATTCCCAGGGGGGAAACCCCCGTCAAAAAATTTTAATTAAAAAAAAAAAAATCAAGGGCCCCCCTATTGGCCAGGGCCCTGGACATGTGCCCACTTTGCCCATGCGGTAATCCGTCATTGTGTGTGTGTGTGTGTGTGTGTCTCGTTCTGTTTCTTTAAAGGATTCATATGATGGTTTGATGGATAACAAACTGTGTGTCCTATGTGTAGTATAATAAAGAATATTTTTGCGTCCACACTGTATGTCCCTCTCAACACAGCACACTGAATCACACACAGAAAAACGATCCCAATTCTATCACTCAATCTACTCCTCAGTTTGTATCACCCTCCTCCTCTTGAAAATGAAGACATGGACTGACTGACTCCTCCGCATGTTAATTACCTTCAATTATCTATTCTAGCTCATCGCGTCTTCGTGCCACTCAGCTCTATAACACACACACACACACACACACCTTTCATAAGGCGCCGAGTGAGAGGGCGGTCTCCTGTTAGAATAGCTGATTAAATGAACAACCAAAATGATATTGTGGTATTCATAAAATGAGTCAGTAAGATAGATAGATGGAGGGAGGGAGGGGGAGAGAGAGATAGATAGATAGATAGATAGATAGATAGATAGATAGATAGATAGATAGATAGATAGATAGATAGATAGATAGATAGATAGATAGATAGATAGATAGATAGATAGATAGATAGATAGATAGATAGATAGATAGATAGATAGATAGATAGATAGATAGATAGATAGATAGATAGATAGATAGATAGATAGATAGATAGATAGATAGATAGATAGATAGAGAGAGAGAGAGAGAGAGAGAAATAGATAGATAGATAGATAGATAGATAGATAGATAGATAGATAGATAGATAGATAGATAGATAGATAGATAGATAGATAGATAGATAGATAGATAGATAGATAGATAGATAGATAGATAGATAGATAGATAGATAGATAGATAGATAGATAGATAGATAGATAGATAGGACAGACAGACAGATACACGTGTACAGACTGTGAGGCCCACTGAGTCAGATGCATATGTGTGATATTGGGCTGCATAAATCAAAAGTGATTGGTTTTGATGTTACCACCACTTCCCAGCATAATCTCATGTTGGTAAACTCAGTCACCTCGTCTGCACCCCAACAGTAATGTCTAGTGTCTGTGCGTGTGTGTGTGTGTGTGTGTGTGTGTGTGTGTGTGTGTGTGTGTGTGTGTGTGTGTGTGTGTGTGTGTGTGTGTGTGTGTGTGTGTGTGTGTGTGTGTGTGTGTGTGTGTGTGGAACTACAGAGTAAAGATGCACATTCAAGCAGCAGTGTTAACTATAAACATGGAAAAATAATGGAAAATCTTCACATATAAGACTCCAATAGAATATTATGAAAAAAAACAATGTTGAGTGTGTCTTAAAAGTGTTTTGAAAGTGTTCATTCACAGACTTTAAAGCTATACTGCGTACTTTTTCATATGAATGACAAATCGGTTACATTCAGCCTATCAGCTCCACACAACTCTCTCTGTATTTCTCAGTATGGCAGCGTTTACAAACTGGTGTCCCCCCCCCCCCCCCCTGACACTGGTGCAGGAGCTCAGAAAAATCCTAAAAAGCACCCAATAAATTGTTTCAGTTATCGATTCTACTGCTAAGAAATACTCACTCAGAAGAATTCCTTACGGGGGCTACAGAAGTTACACACTATAGCTTTAGGTTCAACCAGGGCTCACTGAGTGCAAGTGTTCAGAATCTGTTTAGGTATTCTCCTGGCTTTGCTCTGTACTCGTCAACATGAACCCAATTATCATTTGCTGTGCTCTGACTGTCGGTGTCCTAATTACATTCGCTTGACAACCTCTTACATTCCATTTATTTGTTTTGTCAAGTTTTGTGTCAGACTAATGCATGAGCACACACACACACACACACACACACACACACACACACACACACACACACACACACACACACACACACACACACACACACACACACACACACACACACACACACACACACACACACACACACACACACACACACACACACACACCCTCCCACACACACACACACACACACACACACAGGGCTGTCTCTGCTCCAACAACATTATTTACCCATTCCATTAGGCTTGTAGTGCTGGCATAATCCCGCTGTGTCTGTTATCGATTGGACAGGTGAAAGCCCACTTAAAAAGAAGAAAAAAAAAATGGTCCACGGAAGTTGATACACTGATGGCCAAATGGATGTGAGGACTTTTAAATGGATGCAGAAAGAGGAACAGGAACGAAGGGTCGTTTTTCTAGTGATGCGAAAAAGAAAAAAAAATTGTCTTTAAAGGCCTACTTCACCTGTGGAAATATGAAGGTGTATTGAACTCTGAGATCCTATGTAGTATAAATGTGCAAAGATTTTAGAAATCGGTTCATCCTATAGCCTGAGAAAAGGCAGAAAGAGTGTTTTTATGGTCTCACTGTCTAACCCTGTGACATCACACATGGGGAAATGTAGGGTTAGGATTAACAGGACATCTGGGCCAAGGGAAGACTGAGGAAAGACTGAGGGAAGAAAAACCTCATTCATCATATTATAATAGTGATTTTATAATGGTAGAACTGTTGTGGTCACAGCAGCCCGCTGTGTGTTCCTCGTCTGTATCTGCCACTCCCCCTGTCTGTCTCACTTCACACCTGGTCCTCATCTGCAATCACGCTCACCTGGTCTTCACCTCCAATCAACTCCCCTTCATAACCCGTGGATTCCTTGCTGTTGGCGCCGGATCGTCCTATGCGCTACCGTGGTAACTATAACTATCCGGACCACTCTCTCCAGCTTCCCGGCTTTGGTCTCCCCCTGGCTCCCTCACCCACTACTTGCTTCCCCTCACCATATATATAATAAACCTTTTTTATATAAATCCTACTTCATCTCTGTCTGCTCTTGGGTCCAGCATCGTAACCATAACAGAACGATCCGGCCAAGATGGACCCAGCGGACATCGGAAACATTCGTGGAGCTCTCGCCGCCCAAGGCACTCAGGTGGCGGAGCACAGCCAAGCTCTCCGGGACGCTATGGAGGCTTTTAAGAATCTCGCTACCCGAGTCACACAGATGGGTGACCAATTGGACTTACTGGTACCTCCCACCACAGCGCCTCCACTACCAGCGGCACCCCCGCCTGCTCTCACTTCCCCGTTACACCTGCCACGAGCTCGTGAGCCATTTATTCCTGCGCCAGAGCGCTATGCTGGGGACATGGGTACGTGCAGAGACTTTTTGATTCAGTGTTTCCTAGTTTTCAGTCAGCAGCCTCTCACCTATCCCACAGAAAAGGCTAAGATCGCTTACATTATGGGGTCACTTAAGGGTAATGCACTAGCGTGGGCTTCAGCATTATGGGACAGTGATTCCCCAGCTAATGACAATTTTGACCTTTTTGTAGCAGAGATGAGGAAAGTGTTTGACCATCCAGTAGAGGGAGGGGACGCCGCCAAGCGGCTTATTTCTTTACGTCAGGGCTCCCGCAGTGTAGCTGAGTTCTCCGTTGAGTTCAGGACCTATGCAGCCAGGTCAGGCTGGAACGACAAGTCACTACGTGGGCTTTTTCTTTCCGGTCTCAGTGAGACAATCAAGGATGAGCTGGCTACTAGGGAGGAAGCTGACACTCTCGATGAAATAATTTTCCCTCTCTATCCGGCTGGATAATCGCCTACGCGAGCGGCGTAGGGAGAAGGCGGGCAGCTCCGTGCCTCCGGTTTTCGCTGCTTCCTGTTCCCCACTCTTCCCTAAGACTGCCCTCTCTGCCCCCGTGACGCGTGCTGTCACTGAAGAGGAGCCCATGCAGCTGGGTCGCACACGTCTCACCCAGGCAGAGCGGCTTCATCGGATTAAGACCGGAGTGTGTCTGTACTGTGCGCTGCCCGGGCATCTCATCTCCACCTGTCCGTCACTGCCAAAAGACAGGGCTCGGCAGTGAGGCTCGGGGCCCTGCTGAGCCACGCCCCCTCCGTCCCCGATTCTCACTGTTCTCGCTCACTGCTGGATGCCACTCTCCTGTCCCTCGGGCATTCCTTTCCTGTGTCAGCCCTGGTGGATTCTGGAGCGGATGAGAACTTCATTGATGCGGGCTTCGCGTCTCAGGTTGGCATTAAATTGGAACAATTACCCTCTCCCTTAAATGCTAACGCCTTAGACGGCCGTCACCTGGCCCTTATTACCCACCGTACTAAGCCCCTTGAATTAATTGTTTCTGGCAATCACCACGAGATACTTCAGTTTCATGTCATCCTGTCTCCCCTCACTCCCCTGGTGCTGGGGTACCCCTGGCTCAAGCTTCACAATCCCCAATTTGACTGGTCTTCTGGCAAGGTGGTGAGTTGGAGCACGTTTTGTCATTCCACCTGCTTACAGTCTGCCCTGTCTCCGGCAGTGGGAGATGTTCTCTTGCCCAAGGAACCTCCCGACCTCTCCTTGGTTCCCCAAATTTATCATGACCTGGGAGAGGTATTTAGTAAGTGTCGTGCGCTCACCCTGCCTCCTCATCGCCCCTATGACTGTGCCATTGATCTCCTCCCCGGCGCCCCTTTGCCCAGTAGTCGCCTTTATAACTTGTCCCGTCCTGAGAGGGAGGCCATGGAGAAGTACATTAAGGATTCTCTTTCGGCTGGCCTCATGAGACCCTCCTCTTCTCCTGTTGGTGCAGGTTTCTTTTTTGTGGCCAAAAAGGACAAGTCACTTCGCCCATGCATTGATTTCAGGGGTCTCAATAACATTACTGTGAAGAACAAGTATGCGTTGCCCCTCATCAGTTCCGCATTCGAGCCACTGCAGGGCGCCACAGTCTTCTCCAAATTGGACCTACGTAATGCCTATCATCTGGTGCGCATCCGTGAAGGCGATGAGTGGAAGACGGCCTTTAACACCCCCCTCGGCCATTTTGAGTATCTCGTCATGCCTTTCGGCCTAACTAATGCCCCTGCTGTGTTCCAGAACCTGGTTAACGACGTCCTCCGGGACTTTCTCAACCGCTCAGTTTTTGTCTATTTAGACGACATCCTGATTTTTTCCCGCAATCAGAAGGAACACGTCCAGCATGTCCGGCAAGTTCTTCAACGGCTGTTGGAGAACAAGCTATATGTGAAGGCCGAGAAGTGTGAGTTCAGTGTCACCTCTGTATCCTTCCTGGGGTTCATCATTGAGAGCGGGCAAGTGAGGACCTGCCCCGAGAAGGTCATTGCAGTGACTGACTGGCCCATCCCCGATTCCCGCAAGAAACTGCAGCAGTTTCTGGGGTTTGCCAATTTTTACCGGAGGTTCATCCGTGACTACAGCAGGGTGGCAGCCCCTCTCACTCATCTCACCTCCCCTGCCCGCCCTTTTGCCTGGACGCCTGAAGCGGAGGCTGCCTTCTCTAGGCTTAAGGAGCTTTTTTCGTCTGCCCCCATTCTCATCCAACCGGATCCCTCCAGGCAGTTCATTGTGGAGGTTGATGCATCTGACACTGGGGTGGGGGCGGTCCTGTCCCAGCGCTCGGCCTCTGATGAGAAAATTCACCCCTGCGCTTTTTTCTCTCGCCGGCTGGTTCCTGCTGAGCGGAATTATGATGTGGGTAACAGAGAGCTGCTGGCTGTGAAACTGGCGTTGGAGGAATGGCGGCACTGGCTTGAGGGGTCAGAACAGCCGTTCGTGGTATGGACTGACCACAAGAATTTGTCTTACATCCAGACAGCCAAGCGATTGAATTCCCGCCAAGCCCGGTGGTCCCTGTTTTTTGGGCGTTTCAATTTCTCCCTCACCTACCGGCCCGGTTCCCGTAACGTCAAACCAGACGCCCTCTCCCGCCAGTTTGGCACTGTGGACACACCGGGTCCCCCTGACACCATCCTCTCTCCTTCCTGTCTCAGGGTGGCTGCGGTTACCTGGGAGATAGAGTCCCTCATCCGGGAGGCCCAAATCACTGAACCAGACCCGGGCAACGGCCCTCCTAACCGCCTCTTTGTCCCCAGTTCGGTGCGCTCCCAGGTTCTGGTGTGGGGTCACACATCGCGTTTTGCCTGTCACCCTGGCGTGGGTCGCACCCTGTCACTCCTTAAGAGGTACTTTTGGTGGCCAGCGATGGACGCTGACACCCGGGCTTTCGTGCTGGCCTGCACGGTTTGTGCTCGGGCCAAGTCCTCCCATCAACCCCCTGCTGGCCTGCTTCGCCCGCTTCCTGTTCCTGGTCGGCCCTGGTCTCACATTGGCCTGGATTTCGTCACTGGTCTTCCCCCCTCTAATGGCCATACAGTCATCCTCACAGTTGTGGATAGGTTCTCTAAGGCTGTTCATTTCATTGCCCTCCCAAAGCTCCCCTCTGCCACCGAGACTGCCCAGCTGCTCGTGCAGCATGTGTTCCGCCTCCACGGGATTCCCACGGACCTCGTCTCCGACCGCGGCCCGCAATTCATCTCCCAAGTGTGGAAAGCCTTCTGCCGTGCGCTGGGGGCCTCTGTCAGCCTGTCATCAGGGTACCAGCCGCAGACTAATGGGCAGGCGGAGAGAGCGAATCAGGATCTTGGAACCGCGCTGCGTTGTGTGGCTGCCCGCAACCCCTCTGCCTGGAGCGACCATCTCTCTTGGATCGAGTATGCCCACAACTCCATGTCCTGTGCAGCCACCGGCATGTCCCCGTTTGAATGTTCCCTGGGGTACCAACCGCCCTTGTTTCCGGCTCAGGAGGACGACATCTCCGTTCCCTCAGTACAGCACCATCTCCGCCGCTGCCGCAGGGTGTGGAAGGGCGCGCGCACCGCTCTGCTGCGCTCCGCTGAGCAGAACCGGCGCACGGCTGATCGCCACCGGGCTCCCGCTCCTGCCTATCGGGTGGGTCAGCAGGTGTGGTTGTCCTCCAAGGACCTTCCCTTACAGACTGGCTCTAAGAAGTTAACCCCTCGTTTTGTGGGGCCCTTCCCTATTGTCTCCGTCATCAACCCCTCTGCGGTCACACTCAAGCTGCCCCCAGCCATGCACGTCCACCCAACCTTCCATGTCTCTCGTCTAAAGCCAGTCTCCACCAGCCCTCTCTCCCCCCCGGCCGTTGCCCCCCCTCCTCCCCGGGTGATTGACAACCACCCAGCATACACCGTCCGGCGGTTGCTGGACATTCGGCGTCGGGGCAGAGGGCATCAGTACCTCGTGGATTGGGAGGGTTACGGTCCTGAGGAAAGGAGCTGGTTTTCGCGGGGTCTCATTCTCGACCCCTCCCTCATCCGGGATTTCCATCTGGCTCATCCAGAGAAGCTTAGGCCGCCTGGAGGCGTCCATTGAGGGGAGGGTACTGTTGTGGTCACAGCAGCCCGCTGTGTGTTCCTCGTCTGTATCTGCCACTCCCCCTGTCTGTCTCACTTCACACCTGGTCCTCATCTGCAATCACGCTCACCTGGTCTTCACCTCCAATCAACTCCCCTTCATAACCCGTGGATTCCTTGCTGTTGGCGCCGGATCGTCCTATGCGCTACCGTGGTAACTATAACTATCCGGACCACTCTCTCCAGCTTCCCGGCTTTGGTCTCCCCCTGGCTCCCTCACCCACTACTTGCTTCCCCTCACCATATATATAATAAACCTTTTTTATATAAATCCTACTTCATCTCTGTCTGCTCTTGGGTCCAGCATCGTAACCATAACAAGAACACCAGTTCCGTATGGGTGAAAATATTCCTTTAAACCGCGATCAGTCCATAATAAATCAAATGTTTCTCTCAATTTGTCTATCTATCTATCTATCTATCTATCTATCTATCTATCTATCTATCTATCTATCTATCTATCTATCTATCTATCTATCTATCTCTCCATCTCTCTATCTATCTCAATTTGTGTGTGTGTATTTGTTCTTTGTTTTTACCATCTCTTAAATGCAATTTCTAATGTGTAATCTTGATGTATTTCATGCCTCTGTAAAGCACTTTGAATGGCCTTGTGTCTGAATTGTGCTATAAAAAATAAAGTTGCCTTGCTTAACTAAAATACAGCTTGGGAACACGTTGGGGCGGGTGACTTCTTCTCAAGGACACTTTCACTTTCGTCAGTTCCTTTTTTCCATCTATTTATACTTAGTCTGCAGTGCACACATTGGTTTGTCATTTATATTGTACAGTTTCAATGTATTTAGCTTTTCCTCTATAACGTTTGGTTTTGCTGTACTTTATGTACTAATAAAGCTTGAAAATGCCAAAAATGATCTTAAAAAAAAAGTGACAAATCTCAGTAGGGTTCTGACAATGACCTACTAGGTGAATTATACATCATTATGCATCAACAGCTGGCACATACAGTATGACAGAGCGTATGGGAGGGATACTAACATTACGCACACGCAAAAACACACTCTCTCCTGGGGCGTGGTGTATAAATGCATAATGTTGACATAACTCAAATGCACATACACCAGCCACAGGCATATTATGGTAACAAAACACAAGCCCTGACATATTTGTGTACACATAAACAAGTCTAATACTGTATGTACACCCTCAATCACAACTCACAAAATAGGGATAATTGGTTGTTGGCATGGCCTTCATATAACTGTGTCTTTGATTTGCAATCCAGGTCTTTGAGAGAGATGTTTTAAGCAGGTGCATCTCATGTCTGGGGATGCTGCCAACTTCTAAAATTAGCCAGGACAAATACAGCCATGGTGTCAGTTAGGGCTGGGCGATATGACCAAAATCTCATATCCCGATTTAGGAATTTCATATCCCAAAGAGTGGGATTTGCAACATAACGAAATAAACAATATTGCATAATATGAAATGATAGACGTTTTTGTTTCGTTAGTAGATAATATATATCGCCATATCGCACAGCCCTAGTGTCAGTCCAGAAAAGAAAAGAAAGAGCGTTTTCGGCGCACAGACAGTACGGACAGGTAGCGCATCCTGAGGAGATTTTAACAACAAGCATTCTCAAGAATCACAGAAAAGAAAAAGGAAATTATTGGATTTTCAATTTAACTCGGTTTCAGAAACACTGACTGGTCCATATCAGTATAAAACATGTTAAAAATACATTAGAAAAGTTGTATTCATTCAAGTCCATAAGATTAAAGTGTTAAACCTGCAGTGTGTAGAATTTTGGGTTTTATTTCCTAGCAGATTTTGTAGAAAGTAATTATAATATCCATAAGTACATTTAATTTAGTGCATAATAGCTGATTTTTTTATTTTTTATTATAATTTTTTCCCTTAGAAAGGGTCTCATATATGTCCATATTTCGGCATATTTTGGACCAAGGCCTAGTGCCGCCATCTTGAAAGTGTCATAGTTGGAATGTCATCAGGTGCATTGTTTAAAATTTAGAATTGTTCTAGTCCTTGAAGGCCACTGTAGCTTCTGTTATTATTCAAAAGGGTTGGGGTTACCCCATGGACATATAAAGAAATGGACACCGTATTGAAACATGGCGCCCATTCATTCCTATGAAAGCTGCTCATTGGCGCAGAGAAGCAACAAGGAAGCATAATCCGGAAATTCCATGCGGCCCAAAGCATTACGTAGCATGGACGTAGCGGCATTATGGACCTATCAAGAAAGAGGGCGGACTGGAGGCGGGTGTCTCGTTCTGTAGCATCTAGCCTGGCGAAAACAAACTGAAAGCCGTTAAAAGCCGTTGGGCTAATAAAACGCTTGAGGTGGCGTTTTGAAATGAGAAAACTTACATTTTAATAGTATATGGTCTAAAGATAAGTATGAGCCTATGATCGATATCCAGAAAAAATGTGCAGAGACACAATCTTGTTCGCTGCTTGTACTGTGTGGACAGGGACATCTGCCTACGGGCCGCATGAAAATAAGCTCCACCCCTTATCATGCAATACCAATGGGTTGGCCACATGTCCATGCTGGCTGCTCGGAGAAGGCAGCATCCTGGGGGCCTGGGTTACCCAGGGAGCGTTGCAATCTAGAACTTTGTAGAACTTTCTTGATGATGTCATATTACACACTGCACCTTTAACTTTACATAATAGACATCTGTTCCAATATTTCCAAAAATAAAAAGTGTTCCTTGTCAGTTAAGTCAGTTAAAGTAATTTTAAATTTGATTCAATTAATCAAAACATTAATTTGTACGATCAATTCCTCAACACAGCATGAAAGGTGGGAACATTACTATAGACACAAACATATGACGTGCACTCCAGGTTTAAGAAATATTCTGAATACATCTTTAAACACTACCTTAAACTTTTATTTCAGCTTAATTTTAGCTTTACTATAGCTGCACCGTATGGAGTTGAGTACAGTAGGCTCTTTACGCAGGGTCCAGGGGCCTCATTTATCAACCGTACTTACGCACAAATCTGTGCGTAAGTAGGGCGTAAGAACATTGCCACGCAAAGTATGGCATTTACCAAAATGTACTTAGACTTATGAATGTGTGTAAATGTAAGCACAACTCTGACCATGCTTACGAACATAATCTAGTGGTAGAATAGCGATATTACAAGCACAAAGCAAAGCATTTAAAGGTCTCATATTATGCTAAATGCACTTTTTAAATGTGTTCTAACATATCCATGGGGCCACGGTGTGCCTAGAGACTGCCAAAATATCAAAAAAAATAACAATCTCTCCTTTTCTCACTCTCCCCCTTTCTGAAACTCCCACCCCTCCCCCCCAATTTACTCCAGTCAGAATTCTCGCCGGCTATGTCGTCACAGCCGGCACAGCCACATCCCCATATTTTCTATATATGTCCATGCTTCCGATGCTTCCCCCCCCCACATTAGTAACCAGAAATTTCCACCGTGCAGTAGTCTATGATAAAAAAAAAAAAAAAAAAAAAAGTCTATGATAACCCCACCCCCCCATTTCTTATTGGTCCACGGCCCGAGATCCCGTGGCCGAGATCCCATGAGATTCCACGAGATTTTCCCCTGGAAAATTTTCTGAGCGACAGCCATGTTGCTTTCCCCCTAAGCGACAAGAATGCCCATAGTAGCCTACAGCCTGAATGTTACATACACCAACACAGAATGCTTTTGCTCATACTCCACTAATTTATCTTATCCACAGCAGTCTATGCCTCGTTTTTAATAACACAACGGATAGGAAGCTACTTGTGGGTTTTTGCAAACAGTGAAACTGAAAGGAATGTTTTTATTGGTATTTTTGCCTGACTGGTGTATAGCTATTTAGCTTTGGGACAAGCATTCAGCTTTTGCTCATAAAAACATAATTCTATTACCCAAACCAGTCTGGAAATGCCTCGTTTTTAACAGGACAAAGGATTGTAACTTAATAGTGTGGAAGTGGAACTGATTTGTGCGGTACTTTTAGTTTATTTTATCGTCTGAGTCTTATTTTTAGCGTTAGCGCCCATGTAGCTTCTGATGTAGCACCAAGTTTTGCTCATAACACGCCGTTTATACTCCCCAGAGCAGTCTGAAAATTACTCGTTTTTAACATGACAAAGGATGGGAAGATATTCCTGTAGAAATCAAGCTACTGTTTGAAGCTACTGTTTTCACTGGTTTTAATCATGTCAGGTCATGTCAAACTGTTCTCTTAGCCCGGAGCCTCTGGGTAACAACACTGTGTTCGCAGTCACGACTCACGCAGTGTCTCTCTAGTATCGCGAGAGCACGGCAGAGACGGTGGGAGAGCTCCATGGCCATATAAAGAAAGCCCGGCATAGAGGTGGGAGGGGCCAGCCAGATCGCAGAAATACAGCTCATCCAGGACAATCAGGGTATAGAGGCTTGCTACAATAAATGATCCGAACGGGTTTTTCAGCAAACATCTAAAAAAATAAGTATTAGGGACTACTTGGACCATATAAAATTGACAGCAAAGTGCATAATATGTTACCTTTAAGAGTTTCAACGTCTGCATTAACACTAGAACCGCCAGCGTTCTCTTTATATCTATAATCGCCACGCGTCAAATCCACCCGTGCATTTCTAGGGTAATATAAAGTCATACATTTGTTTGTTTAATCATCATCTGTGTTTTGGACCTGTTGTTTTATAATCTAAGTTTCTTTAAGAACACTGATCACGACTCAGTAATGAAACTGAAGTAGATATAATATCGCCAATACATCAATGAAAACAGATGGTCAAAACAGCGTCCAAATGAGCTAACATCCTAAATGCAATAAATAGTTATATGGCACACTTATTTTTAGGTAAGCTCTAATTGATTATTCATTAAATGTGTCACGTTTACATGTTTTGAAGCGGAGGATCCCTCCGATGCTCTCTGTGCGTCTCAGCACTCAGCTGTGAGCTGGACGAGCCGCGGTGACTCGCCAGACTCGCCAATCACTCATTTCACTTAGTAGGCTAACTCTATTGTTGTTAGGAGCTTATCTTCATCTCTTTTTTATTGAAAGAGTTTATGAATGACTGCACGTAAAGTTGTCAGATCGCGGCAAACAATGCCGTTGCCTTACAACTTGCTCGAAAATATCACATTTTCCCATGCAGCAAGCTTTCTTTTGTTTTAATGCCTGCACTAAGTGCGCCAACAAAATATGTTTTGCTTCGATTCAACCTCGTTTACAAGGGTTTCCATTTATGTGTTGGAGAAGTTTCTTTTCGTTACCCTCGGCTCTTTACCATTGTGGCGGAGAGGGGTAAAACACATTCAGATGGTTGATAAAGGGATGTGTTGTGACCATATATGGTTAATTGGAGGCGTTTCTGAATGCAAATGGGCTGAGCGTGAACGAGCATGACACTTAAGAACATGTGGGATTTATCAAGATTGATGACTTACTGGTGTGCGTACGATAGGCCAGCGCACGTTTGATAAATACCGATTTTTTTGTACTTAAGCACATACTAAATTTCATTCGTAAGAGTGAATTTAGAACCTTTTCTACGCACTGTTGATAAATGAGGCCCCAGGGATAGTGTGCGTTATATTAAGCACTTTGTAACTGTATGTTTCAAAAAGTCCCATATAAATAAAGCCTTACTTACTGATGGAATTTGCGTGCCAGGCAGCATATGGGCTTGTGCATACATTGTGCAGCACATTAACGTCATCACATAAATCATCCCCGATTTAAAAATTAATAAATAAATCTTCCATAAGCGTAAAACCATAAGCAGATTGATATCCTCAGCGCACACACACACACACACACACACACACACACACACACACACACACACACACACACACACACACACACACACACACACACCACCACCACCACCACCACCACCATGTCCAAAGGGCTTAAGAGAGTGACCTGACCTTTAATTAAAGCCTCACACGACAACAGAACGAAGCTGTGTCACCGAATAGCACGTTCAAATAAAAAATTAAAATTACAGAATGAGGGGATTAGCTTGGAGTGACACACAGAGACAGGGTGGGGGGGCACAGAGACAGGGTGGGGGGGCACAGAGACAGGGTGGGGGGGCACAGATACAGGGTGGGGGGGGGGGGGGGGCGTCGCTTAAGTAACCGTACTGGAACATGGCGCGTAATAAGCACAGATTAATATGAATCGTACATGCGATGACAAATTAAGATTCTGTCTGTCCGTCTGTCTATCCATCTATCTATCCATCCATCCATCTTTCTCTCTATCCATCCATCCATCCATCCATCTCTCTACCCATCCATCCATCTTTCTCTCTATCCATCCATCCATCCATCCATCTCTCTACCCATCCATCCATCTTTCTCTCCATCCATCCATCCATCCATCCATCTCTCTACCCATCCATCCATCTATCTTTCTCTCCATCCATCCATCTATCTATCTATCTATCTATCCATCTATCTATCTATCTATTCATCTATCCATCCATCCATCCATCTAGCTATTTCTTTCTCTCTCTCTCCATCCATCCATCGCTCCATCTATCCATCCATCCGTCTGTCTGAAATAAGTGTTGGTAGACTCCTGGGACTGTGGGCAATGCATTAAAGAAAAAAACTTGCTGACCCAACAGAATAGATAGTGATAGAAAAACACATGTTTCATTTTGTAGTAGGATGTGTTATAAATGATTGACAGTCTCCTACACCTCCACACACACACACACACACCCACACACACACACACACACGCCAGACCAAACCCTTCATTCATACACACACACACACACACACACCCACACACACACGCCAGACCAAACCCTTCGTACACACACACACACCCCCCCACACACACGCCAGACCAAACCCTTCGTACACACACACACACACACACAAACGTACACACACACACACACACATACATCAGACCAAACCCTTCGTACACACACACACACACACACACACACACACACACACACACACACACACACACACACACACACACACACACACACACACACACACACACACACACACACACACACACACACACACACACACACACACACACACACACACACACACACACACACACACATACACACACACAAACACACACACACACACACACACACGCCTGAATGAACAAACTAGACCTTTCACCGTACCATCAGCAGTCTCCACTTAAGAGACAATTCACAGACTGTAGAACCATGTCTGGGAGCAAAGGTGCACTTTGATCAAAACCTCCCCCCCCCCTTCACATGCAAGCAACCATGCATTACATATCTCCCCAAGTATAATTATATAAGATTACAATAATAATATCACAAAAAGCCCAGTGTTAAGAAGTGTACTGAAAGGTGTCTTGATATAGTATTAATTCACGGATTTAAAGGCATACTTCACCCATACGGAACCAGCGTTCTATCATTATAAAATCACTATTATAATATAATGAATGAGGTTTTTCTTCCCTCAGTCTTCCCTTGGCCCAGCTGTCCTGTTAATCCTAACAGTGAGACCATAAAAGACTCTTTCTGCCTTTCCTCAGGCTAGGATGAACCGATTTCTAAAAATTTTGAACATTTATACTTCATTAGGATCTCAGGGTTCAATACACCTTCATATTCCCACCAGAGAAGAATGTCTTTAAGATCACTAAAGTGAGCTACTGCTGGATTTGCATGTCCAGCCTCTCACACACCCACCCCTCTCTCTCTCTCTCTCTCTCTCTCTCTCTCTCTCTCTCTCTCTCTCTCTCTCTCTCTCTCTCTCTCTCTCTCT
>NC_137212.1:4940410-4973650 GCF_949987685.1 Ammodytes marinus
GTCTAATCTTATCTACTCAATGTACGATGAACAGAATATAACTTTTGATGGTTCTTCATATAATTGTATACACTTGAATGTAGTAGTGTGTATGGAAAAATGTCCCCGGAAAAAAATTAAGAGACCAGTCTGAATTTCTCTCAAATCTTCATCTCTACATTACTCATTGAAAAAGCTCTTAATGACAAAATATATTGTGAATTTGGTAGAAATGTTGTCACTAGTTTATATTATAAAACCAAAATGTTCATCCTACTCAAACACATGCCTATAAATAGTACAACGAGAGAATCTGAACATTTGGAGTGGTCTCTTACTTTTTTCCAGAGTTGTATACGTACGAATAATTATGTGCGCATGCTGTATAATTTATTTATGAATGTGTGGGTGTATCAGTTAACAGTTTCATGAATATGCATCAATGGGGCAATAGGTCTAAACGCTACATTATGACATCGCTTAAAAACGGAAGTCAGTACATGATTGTTAAATATTGGGTGTGGAGAAAGGCTGTTTGTTTTATTCATTCACTAATTTTCTTCAATTGATTTTTATTTTGTGATCTAAACTAACTAAACATTAATATATATCTAATGAATATCCCAAAAGGTTTAACTCACATGCAGAAGCCACATGAACAACACACACACACACACACACACACACACACACACACACACACACACACACACACACACACACACACACACACACACACACACACACACACACACACACACACACACACACACACACACACACACACACACACAAACAAACTTTTCAATGCAATCATCAAAGTGCCCAGATTATGAAGTGCTCAATTACAACCTAGAAGTGGGTCAGTGTAACCAATTTCAGGGCCATAATGACGCCAATTAAACATGTGTTCCAACAGGCCTAGTCAATCAGACAGACACTAACAGCCCTGTTCAACTGTGTGTGTGTGTGTGTGTGTGTGTGTTTTTGTGCGCTTGCTTGCGTGCGTGCATGTGATTGAGTGTGTGTGTGTGTGTGTGTGTCTGTGTGTGGTGCGTGCGTGCGTGCGTGTGAACGAGAGTGTGTGTTTTTACGTGTGTGTTGTTACGTGTGTGTGTGTGTATTTGTATGTGTGCACAAATGTGCTCGTGGAGATTTAATTCTCTGTTGCCTCTCCCTCCATCTCTGCCCGCGCTGCTCACGGCTCAATGGGCTTTTCCACATTTACACGACGGACTGAAGGCCAACAGATCGATAGGTTCCCGGGTCCCAGAAAGGAAAGGAAAGGAAAGGAGAGGAGAGGAGAGGAGAGGAGAGGAGAGGAGAGGAGAGGAGAGGAGAGGAGAGGAGAGGAGAGGAGAGGAGAGGAAAGGAGAGGAGAGGAGAGGAGAGGAGAGGAGAGGAGAGGAGAGGAGAGGAGAGGAGAGGAGAGGAGAGGAGAGGAGAGGAGAGGAGAGGAGAGGAAAGGGAGGAATACCGTCACATGCTGTCGCTCTACCATCCATTACATTATATGAAATCACTCTCATACGTCCATTTTAAAAAGGTGGACTCAGCGATTCTGGAGAACGCTTGTTGATAAAACACTCTGAAGACAGTGAAAGTCTCCTCATGATCAGGTAACTGTTTGTGCTGTTTTGAAAACAAACCTGGTGTGAATCCATAGCCTAGGCTCTGTAAACAGGCATCTAGCTACAGAGTCTGACACCGCTTATGTTTATGTACCAGTTTACAAAGCCTAGGCTGTGTTTTAAACGCTGGATTTTTTCTCTCCAGCACACACAGTACGGACAGGTAGCAGATCATGAGGGGATGATCACGGATTTTGACAAGAAGCGTTCTCCAGAATCACTGACTCCACCTTTAACGAGGAGAGAATCCATAAGGTGCAGAAATCAGACAGAGGTAATAAAAGATAAAGAGACAGACAGACAGACAGACAGACAGACAGACAGACAGACAGACAGACAGACAGACAGACAGACAGACAGACAGAAAGAGAGAGAGAGGGAGAAAGAGAGAGAGGGAGAGACAGACAGTGAGACAGAGAGAGAGAGACAGAGAGAGAAGGAGAAAGAGATAGGGATATAGATATAGAGCCAGACAGAGAGAGAGATGGTGTGAGAGAGAGAGCGAGAGAGAGAGCGAGAGAGACACAGAAAGACAGAAAGAGAGGGAGAGAGAGAGACAGAGAGAGAAGGAGAAAGAGATAGGGATATAGATATAGAGCCAGACAGAGAGAGAGATGGTGTGAGAGAGAGAGCGAGAGAGAGAGTGAGAGAGAAACAGAAAGACAGAAAGAGAGGGAGAGAGAGAGACAGAGAGAGAAGGAGAAAGAGATAGGGATAGAGAGAGAGAGAGACATAGAGATAGATAGTGATACAGAGAGTGAGAGAGAAACAGAAAGACAGAAAGAGAGGGAGAGAGAGCTGTTAGAGAGAGGAAATATGCCCGCCAGCCAGAAGTGAATTTATGTGTGTTCACAGTTTTCTTGTGGAAGCAGCAGGAGGACTCATGGTTAGGATGTGACACTATGGGGGAGAGGCACTGTCTGCAAGGGATTCCCACTGTAACAAGTCCAATCAATTCAGTTCATCATGAGAATACACTCTCAGTCTGCCCACCACACTCTTATTAGCAGACTGTAATAAAATGGGTTGAGGGGCGCTCCTGGTGTATAGTGGTTAGAGACACACACACGCACACACACACACACACACACACACACACACACACACACACACACACACACACACACACACTCACACACTCACACACTCACACACTCACACACTCACACACTCACACACACACACACACACACACACACACACACACACACACACACACACACACACACACACACACACACACACACATAGAGGATCAGTCCTCTTCACAGCAGACCACGGGTTTGAATCCAGCCCGTGGTTGCTCTCTGCATGTCATTCCCCTCTCTCAACTCTGCCCCATTTCATCTCTGTCTCTCCACAACTGTCTTCATAAAAAAATGGACATTTCAGTTAAACTAATACAGGGTGAAAACTAATCGGCAAAAAACTATAGTGTACGCTTCTGATGGAGGCACATTTTACTGAGGACACTAATAGGCAGGTGAAGGCTACTCACTGTACATGCACTGACAGTATATCTATAGCCGGTCAAGCCAGGTCAGGTCAATACTCTTTCACAATCAGACAGCATCCACATGGCCACCAGTGTGTCTCTATGGGAGCAATGAACACTTTACTATAAGCACAGAGCTAAATTATTGAGTAGTCTACTGGTGTTTCTAAGTGCACAAATAAGTATATATCCCCATCCAATAGCCTAGAAAAACAGGTAACATAGTGTATAACTTATACAGTTAGATGTCCAAGGTAACATTACATAAAATGGTCACGTTTAGACTTAAAAGGAGGCCTGAATGTCAATGTTTGAGAGTCTGAATAATATCTTTGTATTGTAGGCCTACTGGGGTGCAGGAATACAGAGTGATTTATGGGGGTCAATGGAGCAGTTAACCTCTATGAAAGGATGCAGCCTGCCAGTGTTAACGAAAGACAAGGGGGAGCGGGGGGGGGGGGAGGGGGTGCACACCAGGGGTTTAAGACCAGGGTAAGGATGAACTTGTCCGTGTATTTCACCATGAAAACATAGCCGAACAAAATTGTGTCCAAAGTAGCTCAAAAAAATATAAATAATAAATAAAAATACATCACATTTTAATTCAGCCGTTGTCTCCACTGATTCGAGACAACAGATATACAGGCATATACATAAAAAGCTTGTCGGGTTAGTCTACTGTACCTTGCTGCGTCTCCTCCGCACGCACGTGGGGGACAAAGGGAATCCCGACGCCGTGTGTACGTCTTGTTTAGCGGGACAGAAGAGATGCGCGTCCGTCACCTCATCCAGAAATCCAAAAAAAAACTAAAATGTATTTCAATTTATTTCCGTATATTCGCGAGTACTGCCATCGCCATCCTCTGGTCTGTTTGGATATGTGTGTCCCAAACTCCACACAGCTTCACCCCCTTCGTCCCAAAAACGAAACAGGCAAAACTATCCTCTTGCTTGTCCACTTTTAAGAACACATTTAAGAATTACAACAAGCACAACTGTGCTGCGCTAAATCGTAAGCGGTATAAGCCTGGTCCGTCCCATTCACGAGCTCTTCGCCTTCTCGTGAGTGAGTGTGATGTGTTTCGCGAATCAAATGAATCTCAAACTCGGTGTTTCCCTCCTCCGCCCTCCCTCCCTCTTAGCAGATGAGCCGGTTGGACCAATTGAAAGACAGGATGAGAGAGAGAGTGAGAGGAGGAGAGAGAGAGAGAGAGTGTTTGAGTGTGTGTGTGTGTGTGTGTGTGTGTGTGTGTGTGTGTGTGTGTGTGTGTGTGTGTGTGTGTGTGTGTGTGAGAGAGAGAGAGAGAGAAAGAGAAAGTGTTTGTGTGTGTGTGTGTGTGTGAGAGAGAGAAAGAGAGTGTTTGTGTGCGTGTGTGTTTGCGTGCGTGCGTGAGTGTGTGTGTGTTTGAGAGAGAGAGAGAAA
The DNA here is from genome assembly GCF_949987685.1 of Ammodytes marinus. NCBI lineage: Eukaryota > Metazoa > Chordata > Actinopteri > Uranoscopiformes > Ammodytidae > Ammodytes > Ammodytes marinus. Next base: position 4,944,939 of record NC_137212.1, read on the forward strand.
GAGAGAGAGAGAGAAAGAGAGAGAGAGAGAGATAGGGAGAGAGAGAGAGAGAAAGAGAGAGAGAGAGAAAGAGAGAGAGAGAAAGAGAGAGAGAGATGGGGAGAGAGAGAGAGAGAGGGGGGATCAGAACCCTCCCGTTTTGGTGTGTGACTAAAGAGCTGTCAGTTACAGAGTGATTAGATACCAGCAACTAAATCCTCAATGAAACACATTATGTCACTGAGTTTACGTCACTACAAGTTATTGGCTTCATATGGATGGATGGATGGATGGATGGATGGATGGATGGATGGATGGATGGATGGATGGATGGATGGATAAGTAGCCTATATGGATGGATGGATGGATGGATGGATGGATGGATGGATGGATGGATGGATGGATGGATAGATGGATGGATGGATGGATGGATGGATGGATGGATGGATGGATGGATGGATAAGTATATGGATGGATGGATGGATGGATGGATGGATGGATGGATTGACGGATGGATAGATGGACGGATAGATAAATAAATAAATAGATAGATAGATAGATAGATAGATAGATAGATAGATAGATAGATAGATAGATAGATAGATAGATAGATAGATAGATAGATAGATAGATAGATAGATAGATAGATAGACCCCCTCCTACACACACACACACACACACACCCACAGTCTCTTTCCTGAGGTCACAAGCCTTCCAGACTGCACCTGCCCACACAGCTTGTGGTCAGAGGTTCAACAAACATACACCATCTTTATCAACACAAACTGATGGCTCCTCGTAGCTACGTCAATCCAAAGCAATTCAATGTAACTGAACGCATATAATTCAGTGTCAAAAAGCATATGACCAACACAAAATATTCCTGTTTATTCTGTATATATTTGTTCAGTCCTGAGTTCAGTTTAGAGACTATATATAGGAGTAGGATTAAATAAGTGTATACTTCTTCCTGCTCCTTTTCGGGCATGTCACATCAATACAGATCATTTTCTTTCTCTTTTTTTTTCTTCTTTTTGTGTGTCTGTGTCACTAGGCGAGTCTAATCTCCCCTAGCGACAGCAGGAGAATGTTTCTGTTCAAACAAAGATTTGGACACAATGCAACCGCCGCCCAGTGAACACAAATGTTGTTTATACATGTTCTGGCACAAACCACATCGCTGACACTTTCAACCTCTTTCATTTCCGCTATATTTCGTACAAATATTAAATAATTTTTTTTTAAAGCAAGTTTGACAAATTCTCAAAAACACACAAAAAAAAAAAATTAATGAAGTTTTAATTTTTGTTGAAATTTACATATTAAAAAAATTAACAAATAATTAAAAAAATAATTTGAAAAAGAATTACATTTTCTTTTTAATTTAAGAAATAAAAAAAATTATAAAAAATAATTTATCGTTTGTGTCCAAAAAAAAGGAGCAGGAACCTCTTGTGAGAAGTGTCTGTGTTTTTATGTGGGACAGAAGAGGATGACACACAAGGGAGCGCTTGGTTAGCTTAGCATTTAGTTATGCAAATAGAGTGTTTAAAGGGACACTGTGTAATGTGACATCAAGAAAGTTCTACAAAGTTCTAGATTGCAACACTCCCTGGGTAACCCCAACCCTTTCGAATAATAACAGAAGCTACAGTGGCCTTCAAGGACAAGAACAATTCAAAATTTTAAACAATGCACCTGATGACATTCCAACCAACATGGATGCCTCCATAAGACTTGCCTGCTCAATGTAGAAAATGTAATATTAATATTTATAATTCTCCGCTCAGGAGGATAATTCAGATTATTGGCAGAGGTGATTTTACACTAGTGAGGACATATTTATGAATGAGGATATTGATTTAAGCTAATAAATGACTTAAAATGTTACACAGTGCCCCTTTAAAGCTTAAAGCAGTGTGACAATGGAAGAGATGCCCATTTATAAATCCTTCCTTTATTTTACTGCCAATTAATGTGTGTGTGTGTGTGTGTGTGTGTGAGGCGCTGCTTCCTCTATCCCTAAATGGAAACTGAATATGTGTCACTGCTTTTCCGATATCTGTATTCCAAAAAGTGAAATGTGAAAATAAATAAAGCTATGAAAATGTGAATGTGTGTGTGTACGTACATTAGCACATTTTCTAACCAATCTCAAAAAGGGAACACATTCATTTTTTGTAAAACAGTTAGCCGTTTACTAGTTATAAGAAACTTTGGAGTGAGAGAGAATCTTGACAATTTCTTTCCTTCACCTGTTATTACAACACACAGCAGTATGTCTATTTGGCTGTTTATGAAGTCCATGTAGGCCTACTTTATAGGCAGTTACTTTATACCTAAGTAGAGTTTACAACTGGAAGCAAATTTGATAATATTTTCCCTTTATATACACAAAACAATTTTCCCTTTCCTGATTTCAAGATTGATGCCCAAAACACCAAACTGTTTTAAAAACACCACCATTGTAGAGCTTTACAAAAGGCTTTATTTGAGAAAAGTCAAGCACGTGTTAACAAAATATAGTTGATCCAATAACACACGTAACGTGTTGCAACAGCATGAAAATGGCTACATTTGAACTCGATTGGTCACAGAATACTTGATTGTGTAGGTTGCAGTGGTTAAATGTATCTGTTTGTTCTGGCCAATTCTATAAAACAGGTCTATAACAAGATCAGTAAGAAAATACACAATGCAGTTTTGGGGATTGAGTGTGGGTAAGGTGCTCGAGTCCTGCAGGGTTGAATGAGACACCTCATGGTCCTGGGATGGTTGAATGAGACACCTCATGGTCCTTGGATGGTTGAATGAGACACCTCATGGTCCTTGGATGGTTGAATGAGACACCTCATGGTCCTGGGATGGTTGGATGAGACACCTCATGGTCCTTGGATGGTTGAATGAGACACCTCATGGTCCTTGGATGGTTGAATGAGACACCTCATGGTCCTTGGATGGTTGAATGAGACACCTCATGGTCCTGGGATGGCACTAAGTTTTTTGCTGGCAGGAATGGAAAGTGCAAGATTTCTCCAGATCTGTTTTGAAGAGAAAAATACATAAATATGACTTGGGAAAGAGGAGCAGATACAATGTTTATGATGCGTGTGAGAGTGAGAGTGAGAGAGGTAAATCAGTTTAATGACTGAAGTGTTAATCATGATCTTATCGTACAAACCTGGAGTGGAGTCAGTGCACTGTCTGAGTGACGTCATGGCAGTGACATACTCTGGTCCCAAGAACTGGCTGTAGGTTCTTCCAGCTGGAATCTCCTGGAGACACTTGGTCGAGTCCTTAAAGAGGAGGTTCTTCCCCGACTCTGACTGGAACATGTTGAATGAGGGATCGCTTCCACTAGTACCAAACTTGGCCTATAAAAAACAAAAACAAAGATTGAAACCATTTTTTTTTTTTTATTAAACACTCCAAATCAAATTCAATGCAATATTTTGAAATGCAAACAACCAAAATGGTCACTGACCTGCTGGTCCTGGAGAATACGGACCACTTCATCGCGGATCTCCGGACGCGTCACCACGGCATGTGCGGGCACCTTAGCCAGGTGACAGGAGACAAAGTCATTGATTGGCACTGGACTCTTATTGGGGCAGATCAGCTCGTAATCAGCAGACTTCACAGCACTAGCCCAGGCTGGACCATTTCCTATGAAGAAAAGAGGCAGCATGGAAGAATGTTTTAGTTTTGGAAGAAGCAACACAGTTTTATTTGAGATTAAAATGGGCCTGTGTCAGTCTCTCACCATCACTGTTCTCCGGAACTATTGTGTGTTTGATGAAGGCAACGTCACCGGCTCCTTCAACAAGACATCTAGAATGATACACAAAACATAACTCGGGTGATATGAAGACATGAAGTTTACACCCAAAGCAGGGTGCTAAATGGAGAAGCTTGGGGGGTGGGAAGCAAAAGCAAACATAGCACATATTAGCAGTCCTAAACCTTGATAATTTATACAACATATCACAAATGTCAAATTGTGTGCACTGCTGGGTCCTACCTAAAGGCTCCAGCGTAGCCGTAGTACTTCTCCTCAGCACTGGCTTGGCACTTGGACTCGTCTCCAACAGCTTTGCCACTGCCAGCACACTGAGAGCAGAATGAAGAGCTGGGGTCGGAGCCCGGGGCACAGCCACTGCTGAAGAAATTAGCTGAGGAGGTAAGGAGACAGTCAGTCCAGCTTGTTGGCATTACACTTAAGAATTACAATTCTATCCACGTTTGACTCAAGATAAGTCATGCCGGTTATGGTTAGGGAAAGTCTTGTTTGTTCAATAGTTACCGTAGTTTTTCCCTTATATAAACTTGAGGCTTTTCTAGATAAATATCTCACCTTATATGAAAGGCATTGTCCATATGTGCAGTGTAAGTATAAGGACCGCTTTGGCAAAAGCCCTTGGATCACAAGGGGACTACAGAATGCATGCAAAAAGAAGAATAAACTTTATAGAGATTTTATAAAATGTAGGTCAAAAGAAGCAGAAATTAAGTATAAGTTGTATAAAAATAAATTAACAACAATAATGAGAAAAGCGAAAAAAGATTATTTTGGTAGCCTTTTAGAAAAAAACAAAACTGATATAAAAGGAACATGGAATATTTTGAATAGGCTGATTGGGAAAAGTAGGCCTACTTCAGGTCAGGCCGGTATACCACACCATTTCATAGACGAGAATAATAAGAAAATTGAGAACTTAAACGAAGTAGTAAATGAATTTAATTCCTTTTTTGTGAATGTGGGGCCCAAGCTAGCAGAAAATATTGATAAACATAACGCACGGCCACAGGATGGAGGGATAAGGGGGAGTAGAGTACTCCAATCAATGTTTCTTGGAGACATTAATGAAAACAAAATTCTATCCATTGTAAATAAATTAAAAAACAAGACATCTACAGATACGGACGGGTTAGATATGTTCATTGTGAAAAACACCATTGATTGCATTGTTAAACCTTTAAGTTACATATTTAATCTTTCTTTTCAAACAGGAGTTTTCCCTAATAGGATGAAGGTAGCAAAGGTGGTCCCACTTTACAAGGATGGTGATAAGCATATGTTTACAAATTATAGACCAGTTTCGTTATTATCTCAATTTTCTAAAATTCTTGAAAAGATTTTTGTTCAAAAATTAGATGATTTTATTGAAAAGAAGCAGCTGTTGAACGAGAGCCAGTATGGATTCCGTTCTGGGAGATCTACTGCTTCTGCAGTCATGAATATAGTTGAGGACATAGTAAATGCAACTGACAATAAGAAGCATACAATAGGTGTATTTATCGACTTAAAGAAAGCATTCGATACAATAGATCATTCAATTTTGCTATCAAAACTACAATCATATGGTGTGAGAGGAATAGTATTGGATTGGTTAAGTAGTTATTTGAACAAAAGACAACAGTATGTTCAGTATAACGATAACAAATCCAATAATATGCAAATTCTATGTGGGATACCGCAAGGTTCAGTTTTAGGACCGATATTATTTATACTTTACATTAACGACATCTGTGATGTATCTAAGTTACTGAATTTTGTTCTAGTCGCAGATGATACAAACTTTTACCTTTCTGGAAATGATTTAAATGAATTAGTAAAAAGTATGGAACAAGAAATGGTCAAACTAAAGGAATGGTTTGATATTAATAGACTATCTTTAAATTTAAAGAAAACGAAGTTCATGCTTTTCGGTAATAGAAAAAAAGATGAAAGTACTGTACTATCTATAGCAGGAACAATCATTGAACGAGTTAAGGAAATTAGGTTTTTGGGTGTGCTCCTAGATGAAGGGTTGACGTGGAAACCACATATCTCACACATACAGAAAAAAATATCTAAGAGTACTTTTGTATTAAATAAAGTAAAATATGTGTTAGATTATAAGGCATTGAGAACCCTGTATTGTGCGCTAGTGTTGCCCTACATCAGCTACTGTGTGGAGGTGTGGGGAAACACATACCAAAGCAACACAAAGTCACTCTATCTGCTACAAAAGAGAATAATAAGAATTATATTTAAAACTGGTTATAGAGAGCACACAAATATCTTATTTTTTCACTCTAAACTTTTAAAATTTAAAGAATTGGTCGAATTACAGACACTTATTGTTATGTTTAAAGCAAAACATAAAGTACTGCCAGCAAATCTTCAAAATCTGTTTATCCTTATAGAAAATGAAGGAAGAAGAAAAGGACACTTTAAGCATCAAGTTGCAAGGACAACAGCAAAGCAAATGTGTACTTCAGTGGTAGGAGCGAAAGTATGGAATTCTCTGCAACGTGAACTACAGCAATGTACAAATATATTTCAGTTTAAAAAACGATTTAAAGAGAAAACAATGAATTTGTATGAGCACTTATAGAAATAAAAATATTATATATTATTAAATATATTATATATAATATAGAAATAAAAATTTATGATTTCTATATTGATGGTTGTGATCATGGTTTGCTTTGTTTTGTAATCAGTTTCAGATTGATGTTTTGGTTTCTATTTTGTTTCATTTATTATCGTCATGCATTGACATGAGAGTGTTTTTATTTGTTTGTTTGTTTTGAGGGGGCAGGAAATATAAGATATTCTTCACCCTGCCTCCTTTTCGTCATGGTTTTATGGATTGTACATGTGAGAATGTTGAAATGAGTTTTGTTGGAAGACATCCATGGACGAAATAAATATAAATCAAATCAAACTTGACCAGTTGTATCTGGTTGCCTAAACATGAAAACGTTTGTACTTTTGTAAGCAAACAAATTCAATATGTGAACATTTCAGATGCTATGCATTCCAAAAAAACTTTTCCACATTGTGTTCATCGAAAACCTCATCCTGGCTTTCATCACTTTTTTTTTTCTCACGAGTAGAAGTTTTAAGGGAGGAAGCATGCAGTCTCTTACCGAAGTTACAGTCATTAGTCTGTTTGTGGATTTGACCCATGGGGATGTTCCAGCCAGCGGTTCTGCCGAAGCCTGTGTGGCAAGACCTCTTGCCCTTCAGGGTGTCCCAGGTCACCCCTAAACCCTTCTTCACCACAGCAACAGCATAGTAAGAAGAGGCTTGGCCTGCAAGAGGGAAGGCATGGAAGGAAATGGATCAGACGACTATCCGCCAGATCATTATTAGTTGTATTATTGGGTAATTTCAATGTTTTTTAAAAATGTTATCTTACAGCTAAGAGTTACACACACGTGTTAAAGACTAGGAGGGATAACGTTTAATTTACAAATAACTTCCTGATACTTTACATGACATTTCAGTAAAACAGTGTAATTTAGTGCTTGGAAAAATAGACTGTTCAATTGCTACACTTCCATAATTTAATAATGTTTTCACCTGTTTATAACTTAGAATTTCACCCGTTCATAGTGTGTGTATACATATTTTAATTTTACAGTATTAAATTGTCTGTTCCTCTTTATACATTTCTCTTCCTGTTCAAAGGAGCCTGAGACCAAAGAACTTAATTGCCTACGACTGCTCTCATAAAGGTTGTGCGCATATGACAAATAAACAATCTTGGGTAGCTCATATTTTTTTTAAACTTATAATTAGCAACAAATAACGAACATATAAAGTAAAGCTGCATTACAGCTAAAGCGCATATTTTACCATAACGTTTTGGTTCTATTTGGTTGAAAAAGTTTTATTTAATTTAGTCTGGTTAATTACCTCCAGGGCAGCCAGCTGTGGAGAGAGACAAAGACGCAAATGTTACACAAGTTAGAAAAGGGTGAAATAAATCTCAGAATGGTGTGCGATTTTTTTTTCTGTGCTCTGCAGCCTGCATACTGTACCTGCATCATACTGCTCTACCATAGCAGGAACCAGACCACACTTCCCGGCCGTGTACACCTGTCCTCCATCCACTGCCATGGCGTCAGCCTCTTTACGCTACACCCACATAAAGGAGATGAACAGAGAATCAAGAGTGGGGGGAAAAACACACCACAAGTTAGAGGAAATAATTCTCAAGATATTGACAGATTTACATACTTTCTTTTTTTCTAAAGATATTTCTTGGGCATTTTTATGCTTTATTGACAGTGCAGAGAGACAGAGGTGAAATGGGGCAGAGAGGGGAGTGACATGCAGAGAACGACCGCGGGTGGTAATCGAACCCAGGTCTGCTGCTGGGCCCGGCCGGGGAGGGGGACGCCTTACCGACTGAGCTAAAGATTTACATACTTTCAGCGACAAGTTTTTTAAAATTTTTTACCATGATCTTTTTCAGGCACTCGTCAACCGAAGGGGCATTCTGGCATTCAACGGAGGTTCCGTCTGCACCCATGCTGTTGATGCTCCATGTGTCACACTTGGCCGTCTCCGCCCCACCCACAGCGCACCATTTAAGGGCAGTGGAGGGAGCGCCTGGGGCGGCCTCTGGAAGGTGAAGTAAAAAAAACGAACGGACAATGCTGGTGTATTCGGCGCCCAAATACAGGAAGGAGTCGGTGTTAAGGGGCACGCGCACCAGCTCCGTGGTCGAGTCCTTGAACATGAGGTTTTTGGCAGGAGCGTAGGCCGCAGAGGAGAAGAGCTCAAAGTTCTGAGAAAAGAGAGAGAGAAATAAAAGTGAGCAAATTCATTATGCAAGCAATGACAACTAGTGTGAGGTAACAGACCTAAGTTACAATTTTTATTTTTTTTTAAGATATTTTTTGGGCATTTTTCATGCTTTATTTGACAGTGTGAAGAGACAGGTGAAATGGGGCAGAGAGGGGAGTGACATGCAGAGAACGACCGCGGGTGGGAATCGAACCCGGGTCTGCTGCTGGGCCCGGCCCAACTGAGCTAAAGGTGCCCCCATAAGTTACACATTTGAATAGTAATTTTGTTTCATGATTCATACATACACATATTTAGTATTGTACCTGTACTGATTTAAGGCTTTTCCAGATTAAATCGGCCAGCTGTGGGTCCTTGCGGGTGACAACAGCATGAGCTGGTACTCTGGCCAGGTGGCAGGTCGCATAGCTGTCGATAGGCGCTCTGGTGTTATCCTTGCACAGCAGCTCGTATTTTGACTTTTCGGACTCTGAAAATGTGCCACAACAACAAATTAGTTTTTAATCTTCCAATTTCTAATAAATAGCTGATTATTATTCTTATCGAGAGTGACACATATGTCATAAGGAAGATTTTGGCATTTAACCAAAAGGAGACAGATTGTATTTTATACTCTAAAAATATAAAGAGCATGGCTGTTCCTAACTACGAGTCAATAATTCAACACATGAAGAATGGATGATTGTGTGATACTGACGAGGTACAGTGAGATGCTTCACAAAGGCCACGTCTCCAACACCCTCCGCCAGACACCTGTGAAGTAAGTAGACAGGTGCATCAACATCACTGGTACTTCCAATGGAGAGAACGGGTTTAAGAGAGACTCTACTGAGATTTAAAAAAAGAAATAAAATGTGGCTGAGCTGAGGCAGGTTATCATATGTGGGAGATAATTGTGAGGAGGTCGTCAAGAACGAGTACAGTGAGAGTCATAGTAGAAGCGGGAGGGATCAACGGAAGACTGATACTGACTGGAAGGCTCCGTCGTAGTCGTAGAAAGGCTCCTGGTGGGACCTGGAGCAGTCTCCCTTGCACAGCTGACACAGTTTGCTTCCCTTTGCTGCCCCCGGGGCACAGCTGGACTGGAAGAATTCGCTAACGGCTGCAAAACATAAAGAAGATGGGCTGTAGCAAAGATGTTTAGAAATACCGAGTCTTTAGACGCAAACAACTTCAGACAGTTTGACCAGTCACCATGAAGATTATTATTATTTATTTTTTGGGGTATGGACCTTAAGAGTTTTTGTAAAAAAATAAATGTATGAAGCATTGTAGTTGTGCCCCCCTTTACCAGTCTTCATGCTAAGCTCAGCTAAGAAGCTCCTGACCCGACTGCATCTTCATATTCAAAAGGACAAACACGAAAGTGGTATCAATCCTTTCATCTTAATCTCAGCAAAACAAGTGTATTTCCCAAAACATCAAACTATTCCCCCTCCTCCCTGCATGTGTCTACAACCCCTGAATGCACTCAGTGTCCTCTGTAGAAGCTGCAGCTCTGACTAAGGTTAGTGTCCATGATTTATTTTTTATCGTCTTACCTTTGACACAACTGCTACACATGTCACACTGATCAATGGGGGGGGGGGGGGCGCACAAACACGTCATCGTATTTGAGGATTGTGTTAAAGCGGCTACGAGTAACATTTAAATATCTTTTAAACAGCCTCATGTTTCCTCTGATAATCATAAATTACCTTTAACAGCAAACGAGACCATCAGTGCAAAGCAAGACATTTTTTATATAGTTTTTATTACTGCTTTTGGTCTGGTCGCACACCCAATCCGATTTTCGGTTCGCTCGTGCAGGCTCTTTGGTCACATATCCGTATTGGTCGCAGATTTCAGTGTGGCGCAACAACGCAATTTGAGAAGCCTATCCCTCCAGGTGAGGGAAGGGGAGCGGGAGCCTTGTTTGTGAGACAGTTATTTGTCATCATAATGGCTGATAACGGGGCTGAACCATCAAAGAAAAAAAAAAGAGAATGCAATGAAGAAAAGCTAAAAGGGAGAGTGATATAGGCTACGGGCGGGACGAGGGCGTTGCCAAGCAACGTGTATACAATTTCACGAGAGCGAAACTAGACTGCAGTGTTTACTCCTAAATGAATGAGCGGTTGGTACTAACACAAAGTTTGCTTTGCCATTATCTGAAATAGTCATTATTTACATCAACAACACAAACACATTACCTCATCGTGATCCATACTAACTGCCGTCTCTCGTTCATTCGCTTTCTGTGAGGGCACGTCTTTCAGCTCCGAGAGAGTAGTTAGGTGACACTGCTGCATCAACTCATTGCAATCAGGTGTGTGTAGCACTGACTGGCATTAGTTGATGCAGTGTCAAAACCACTTACGGAGCCGAAAAGAGTCCTCACACTTTCAACACACGGACATGCACTATATTGCGCCCTTCTCAGTTCACACTTGCACGAGCTAGAAAACAGCTTTGCGACAGCAGGCGTCGTAAAAATACTACCGCTTTTGTCCAAAGGGGACGCCAACGTGCCATGTTACTCGTAGTGGCTTTAAGCATTAAGTGCAACTCACCCTCCTCCACAGGTTTGTCTTCAATGCCTGCCCACTGGATATAACCCATGGACAACAGAGTTCCTATGGGGATGTTCCAGCCTGCAGATTTTCCCAGACCAGTGTGGCAGGATTTCTTCCCCTGGAGGCCATTGAAGTTAAATCCAGAGTCCTTCTTCACAACGGCAACAGCGTAGTAACAGGTTTCCGAAGCTGGATGCAGACAGAAACAATTGTAAAGCAAAAGAGTTACTAATACCAATACATGCGGCACACACATAACTCTCAATGTCGTCTGTCTCTTAACTAGACAGTTTTTTTTATCTGTGAGCATGAATTCAATAATATGCGACTATGGCTCAGTTGGTAGAGCGGGTCGGCCGATGATCAAAGGGTTGGAGGTTCGATCCCCGCCCTGCCACCTGTGTCATGGCTGTTGTGTCCTTGGGCAAGACACGTCACCCACCTTGCCTCGTGTGAATGTCGATAGTTAGCCTGCTATCGGTGTATGAAAGTGTGTGTGAATGGTAACGTGGGAAAGGAAAACAGGTCTCCCTTGAAAAAGAGTCTGAATGGGATTTACCTGTATAAATAAAGGTTAAAAAAATCAAAAAAATAAGCTTGAGCTAAATAAACCTTGTGCTTCTTTCACCAGAAAAGACGGATAATGGGTTCACTTACAGTTGCCATAGTTCTCAGCAATAATGGGCTGCAGGTCGTAGTTGTTGAGTCCAGCGGTGTAGACGTCCCCGCCATCCAAGGTGATAGCATCTGCCTCACCGGCCTGATTCAGAAAAAAAATAAACAAAATACCAAAAATTGTTAGCAACCATGCAGCATGAGGTTTGATCTCTCCAACAGCTCAACTTGATGTTTAGATATTAATTACATGCAACGGTGGAAAGTTTTTTTGTTGTTGTTCTTCTACATGCATCTACTATTTGGTAGTTATTTCACATGAATGCAAGATTTTACAAACAAAACATATGAAACATGCATTACATATATGGGTAAACTACTATATTGTCCACCTCAACCAGCTAAACATGAAGATGCTGCTCTTATCAATAGTTAAGATAGTATCCCTAAATGTATCATTACAATATTGCGTTACGAGTAATTTTCCTGCTGACACTTTACATAGGCTAGATTTTGTTAATATAACGTTCATGACTTTCCATGTCTTGGGAGTATTTTCCCCATTGTGGCAGTGATTAAAAGGTAAAAGTACATTTACTCAAGCGGGTCTCTATTGAGCACATGTCATTAGGTTTAGGTGCATGCTCTTGATAATATTACTTTGCTTACCCTGATGGCAACGATGCAGTCAATGGTGTTATCTTTCCTCACGCAGGAGAACTCGGGGGCTTTGGCGACGAGGTCCGCACATTTCCGCTGTTCTGCCTCCGACGTCACGCACCACCTCACCCTCTCAGTGGGGGCCGCGAGCACGGTCGCTGCAAGTTGAAAAATGAAAAAGGTTAAGTTTTTATTAAAATCTACGGTGAAAAGTGAAAACCAGTTGTAATGGTGAATGGTGCAGGTTATGGATATGGTCCGATAGCAATAGCTCCGGTTAGCATGAAGACACGGTAGGAAACTTGTGGGATTCTCCTCTTGGTACTTTAATTACACATTGACCATATCAAGCCAGGTCTCTACGGCACTATATCTATTAAGCATACATGCGTTCAGGAACATAGTCCGAGATTCCTGCCTACACCAACTCCTTACAAAATAAAGAATACAAAACGGAGACTTCACTCATAGACCGTGTATAGTTACTCGAAAGAGCGGAGAAGCACATGCTCTTCTTCTTCATGTTCAACATTAGATTCCACAACAAACAAAGGGAGGCGCCACCTAGTGGCGCTACATGTATAAAACCGACTGTTTCACAGTGCAAAATTAAATAAATTAGTAAAAGCCTTTACCGATGCATCCGAATAGCGCCACAAGGATGAGAGTCTTCATGTTGGACCGTGTTGCTTCCAGGTGAGCAGAGTGTGCAGGAGTTCAGCTCGGCGTTTTATAGCAAGGCCCGGCCCTGCGCATGCGCAGTACAGGCAAATGCTAGGGGCGCATCCATCCACAGGGGGTGCCGCTACAAAAGAAAAAAAAAATAAATGAGCTACCAAAACTTTATTTTAATTTATTTTACTAATACTGTTAATACTATAATTTCAAAATATGAGTTAAGCTTAAAATATGACAACTAATGAGGATAGACAAACTCTAAAAAAAATTGCAGCGCCCCCCCCCCCCTCTCCTCCGATAGACTCTTCCAGATTTCTGGCGATCAGCCCAGGCCCCCAGGATGCTGCCTTCTCCGAGCAACCAGCATGGACAAGTGGCCAAACCATTAGTACTGCATGCTGTGAATGGGGCTGGGGGGTGGAGCTTATTTTCATGCTGTCCTGAGGTAGATTTCCCCGTCCACACAATACAAGCGGCGAACAAGATTGTGTCTCCGCAAAATTTTTCTGAATATCAAACATAGGCTCATACTTATCATTAGACCATATACTATTAAAACTGAAGTTTTTTCATTTCAAAACGCCACCTCAAGCGTCTTATTAGCCCAACGGCTTTTAACGGCTTTCAGTTTGTTTTCGAGGGAGGAGGAGGGAGGGGGCAGCCGTGGGCAGCTGAACAGAGTCGTAGTTTAGAACTTATTCACCACTGTTTTACTTTACAAAAACGGAGTGTAATTCAAAGATCACATATAGCGGTTCATCGGGGGGTTAGTGACTTATACGACCATGGTCGGTAAGCAATACAACTTTGCTCGCTAAGACCTTTAGCTTACAATGCTAGATGCTACGGATGCTACAGAACAAGAATGATTCTACATCCGCTACCAGTCCGCTACGTCATTGCTACGCTTGCCGCCCTCTTTCTTGATAGGTCCATAATGCCGCTACGTCATGCTCATGGACCTATCGCCATGAACCATGGACCGCATGAATTTCCGCATATCACTTCCTTGTGGCTTCCCTGCGCCAATGAGCAGTTTCATAGGAATGAATGAGCGCCGTGTTTCAGTCCGGTGTCCATTTCTTTATATGTCCATGGATCAGCCAGGTATCTGAACGGTAACTTCACCGGTCGGAACCGGAAGAAAAGAGCGCACACCATGTCAAAAAGACAAGCTCTCTCGTGCCAAGGGAAGACTGAAAAGGAAAAGAAGAGGAGGAGAAACGTGACAAAGACAGAGGTAGGCCTACAGTGACGTTAATGTGATGAATGAATAGTGTGCTGCATTGTTTTAGCCGTTGTAGGAGCAGTGTGTTAACTTGCTAGCTTACTTTTGGAAGATGGGTAACATTACTCCCAGCTTAAATTCATCAGAGGCATTTAGAAAGATTTTTCAGGTAGCCTACATCCCATAACTTGCCAAAGTTTGCACTGCTTGTAATGGTTATTAGAAAGCTATTCCTTTCCCACTATAATTAATGGTTGTCAACCTTGGGTGTATTGTGTTAGTTTACATCAGTGTTAAAAGTGCACAGTATAATAGCTGTTAATATTGCATGGTCTACCTGAGGCAAGTCAAGTTTATTTGTGAGGCACTTTTCAACACAAGGTAAATCAAAGTGCTATACATAAAGCCATGAGATATCATCAGAAGGCTTGATCCTGATTTAATAAAAAGCAGGAGCAAACTTTTCTGTTTGATTGTACCTTACCTATAGCTTTCCATTAGTTACTGCTTCTCTTCACTCTGGTTGGATGCTAAACTGCATTTCATTTTAATGACAAGAGTTTAATCTTATCTAATTTCCATTTTAAAGCTTTTCACCATGTATTAATATAAATAATGTAACAACATGTATACTTCTCTTCTCTCTTCAGGTTTTCATTTGAAATACTTTGAGCCACCTGTCCTGCAGACATCTTCTCCACCTCAGCACAGCCCAGTGATGCAGCATGAGGAATAAAGGCTTCAGCAATAGACCCAAAGGCAAGAGTAGTCAGGCTATAGCAAGGTGAGGTGAGCTTGTTGAGATATGAAGATGAGGTCTTAACATCTAAATGTAGACAGCTCTCTCTGTTGGAATCAAGTTAAATAGCAGTACAAACCAGAGGTCTCTGTCACTTAATTTTGTAATATAGCTTTTGTGTGGAATTATATTCAATGCAAAGTTATGATTTATTTAAACTATACTTGTAATAGATTATAATTTTAAATTTTAACGTCTGCATTTTTCTGTGCGAATCGTAATATTGTATTCATTGTTTAATGTTATGTCACTTGTTTTGTAATATGGTTTTTATTTTGTGGGTTATTTTCTATCTAAAATAAAATGAAATGTCAAAGACCAAGCTATCCAGTTCTGTGTGAGTGTATGAACAGTGGTGGACCTGACTGCAATGCAATGCAATGGGGGGCACCAGCTAAAATCTTGCCTAGGGCGCCAAATTGGTCAGGGCCGGCCCTGTTCACAAGTATAATTCTCTCAATAAAATGAAGCACAATGTTGACAGCAGTGAGTGGGGTGAGATTTGAATAAGTTTTGTTCTTCTCACCCAGACATATATATACACACACACACACACACACACACACACACACACACACACACACACACACACACACACACACACACACACACACATTTAAACAACTCGCTTTCGAACAGGTAAAGCAAAGTGTTTGACAGTTTATTTTCATTTGTGGTTTTTCATTGTGTGTAAATATTACTTCATTGTTACTGTTTCCACTTGTTTCATTTATTTCATTGTTTATTTTTGCTTACTTTTTCTTTTTCCTTACTTGTTCGAAATATGAGAGAGAGAGTGTGTGTGTGTGTGTGTGTGTGTGTGTGTGTGTGTGTGTGTGTGTGTGTGTGTGTGTGCGTGTGTGTGTGTGTGTGTGTTTGTGTGTGTGAGAGAGATAGAGAGAGAGTGTGTGTGTGAGAGAGAGAGAAAGAGAGAGTGAGTGAGTGTGTGGGTTTTTGGGTGTGTGTGAGAGAGTGAGAATGAGTGTGTTTGTGTGTGTGTGTGTGTGTGTGAGAGAGAGAGAGAGAGAGAGAGAGAGAGAGAGACACAGCGAAAAACATTTGTATTTGTAGTAACAATGTATTTTTGACAAAGAAGTGTTTGAAACCAATGAACCCGGGTCGTGTGTTGTCTCTGTTTCTAGTAGCCGAAGGAAGACCCCTGAGGAAATGCAATTTCATGTTTTTATCTATCTGAGCCTCTGGGCACTTTAGTGAGAAAAACACACACACAGACATATGGACACACACACACAGACATATAGACACACACACACACACAAGCACACACACACACACACATGCATGCACGCATACACAGTCAGACATATAGATACACACACACACACACACACACACACACACACACACACACACACACTCATGCACGCACACACGCAAGCACACACAGACAGACATATAGACACACACACAAGCACACACACACATGCATGCACACATACACAGACAGACATATAGAACCACACACACACACACACACACACACACACACACAGCTATTTAAACCACTCTCTGGCCTGCTGGCTCAAGCTGTACAGACATTGTAAAGCTGGTCTGAGATACAGAAAAAAAACATGTAAAGGAAATATCACATCAGAGATCAGCGTTATATAAAAAAAAATGTGTTCCACAAAGTTATACAGAGGTTCAAAATGACACGGACACAGACACATGATAGACAGATGTGAAAAAGTGAGTCCTAGACTTTGAAGACCGATTGCGTCATAGCGGCGCGCAAAGGCTTGTCCCATTTGGAAGGCTCCTTCATATGCGGCCGAGAAATGCAGCCTTCGTTTCACGGTTTTGAAGGCTGCAACAGATGTATCCTTCGCGGGCCCAACATATCCCAAGATTCATTGCGTTTTTTTCAGAGATGGCATAAAATAAAATAAAAAATAACAAAACAGCAACGTGTTGCTCCATCTTCTAAACTTTTATCTTCCTTTCTTTTTTTCTTGTACTTTTTTTTTCTTTTCGTCTGGTAGGCAACTTCTTTTTCTTTTTTCCTCCGTTGACAGGGCTGTCTCCGTTGGCAGCAATCAGGGTTGCTAGGCAGCACAGGAGCGGCGAATCGTCACGCAAGGTAACGGCTTGTTACGCAAACCGGAAATGCTCGTAAACGGAGACCTGCGGAGACTGTCTCGTTTAACAACGCTCGTTCGGCCTTCGAATCGGCCTTCGCAGGCTATGGCCTTCATAGACCGCGAACAAGGTATTTCGAACAAGTAAAGAAATAGAAAAATTAAACAATAATAAACGATGAAATACATGAAACAAGTGGAAACAGTTACAATGAAGTAACATTTACACACAATGAAAAACCACAAATGAAAATAAACTGTCAATCACTTTGCTTTAAATGTTCGAAAACAAGTTGTTTGAATAGCTTTGTGTGTGTTTGTGTGAGTGTGTGTGTGTGTGTGTGTGTGTGTGTGTGTGAGTGTGTGTGTGTGTGTGTGTGTCTTGTCTTAACCATAGATAGTATGGTCTTAACACTGGCAGTCTGCATCCTTTCAAAGGGGTTAACTGAACCATTGACCCCCATAAATCACACTCTCTTTCTTTCATACAACCTAGTACAATGCAAAGAAAGTCTGTGTGTGTGTGTGTATGTGTGTGTGTGTGTGTGTGTGTGTGTGTGTGTGTGTGTGTGTGTGTGTCTATATGTCTGGGTGAGAATGCTTTACCTGTTCGAAAAGATATGCAGCTCAATTCAATCGTAAAGATACTCATCCTTCATACTGCTTTGAAAGGCTTGATGGATAGATACGCTTACAAGAGATAAATGTGTATCTACTGGGCTGTGAACACCACCTCTATTGAGAAAGGATGAATCTACTAAGGAATATGTGAGTGTGTGTGTGTGTGTGTGTGTGTGTGTGTGTGTGTGTGTGTGTGTGTGTGTCCTCTCGACCCCTTTCCTCCAAAACCACAAATCCCAAGATGTCAGTTTGTGTTGTGTGTAGTTAACGATATGGGTGACATGTTACGTGACATGTTACGTGTGCATGTTATGAGGTTAGTCCAAATAGCGAGTAGTGTGTGACCTTGAGTGTATGTCTGTCTGCACGGTAGGTAAACAAATGGGAAGACTTCCAAGCGTGTGTGTATGTGTGTGTGTGTGTGTGTGTTTGTGTGTGTGTTTCTGTGTTTGTTTGTGTGTGTGTGTGTGTGCATCATAGTCTGTGTTGTTGTTTTTTCTGACAGGGGATTTAATACTTAAGTAACACAACTGTGATTAGCAAAGCATTGCCATCTGGTAGTTTGACAGGGGTGCTGGGACACATGAAAACAAGTACACACACACACACACACACACACACGCTCAGAAAAAAGATGCACACATACACACATGCAAACAAGAACACACACACACACACACACACACACACACACACACACACACACCCATATATCAGCGTGTAATTAATAATTTCAACACAGGAAAATGTCCTTCACTGTCTTCCAGTCCGTATCACAAGTTCACACACACACACACACACACACACACACACACACACAGCACACACACACACACGCATACACACACACACACACACACACACACACACACACAGCACAGCACACTTGACACTGCTTTAATTAAACAAATCTATCTGCTCAGGTGAGAACCAATCATCATGTCTGAAAGGATAAATGTTATGTTCCTAGGCAACACTTTTAGCTCTCTACTCTATTGAATGACAGGTAGCTAATGTTTTACACCTCACACATGAATACACCTGTACGGCTTCTCACACAAAGGCAAGAACAATCCTTTATCCAATAGTTGACAAGCACTCCTTGAAAATGCATTTCCTGCTGAAAATGCGTGTGAATGCTGAAACAGCTTACGCTAAACTGGATAGCTGAGTATGAAGATTTGAAAAAGTTTAAAAAGGTTTATAAAGTTGTTAAAGAGTATAAAGGTCATAATTGTATTAAAGGGGCACTGTGTAACATTTTAAGTAATGTATTAGCTAAAATCAATATCCTCATTCATAAATATGTCCTCAATTGGTGTAAAATCACCTCTGCCAATAATCAGAATTATCCCCCTGAGCGGAGAATTACAAATATTAATATTACATTTTGTACATTGAGCAGGCAAGTCTTATGGAGGCATCCATATTTTTGGAATGTCATCAGGTGCATTGTTTAAAATTTAGAATTGTTCTTGTCCTTGAAGGCCACTGTAGCTTCTGTTATTATTCTAAAGGGTTGGGGTTACCCAGGGAGTGTTGCATTCTAGAACTTTCTTGATGATGTCACATTACACAGTGCCCCTTTAAGATTAGTATGACCTTCAGATACCACTGAGACAAGCCGATGTAGCACAGCACAGTTTTAGTGACTGTTTTGTTTATCAAGGATTATAACTTTAATGATGAATGGATTGGATTTATATAGCGCTTTTCTAGGCACTCAAAGCGCTTTACAGGGTTCCAGGTTCCATTCATTCATTCATTCATTCATTCACACACACACACAGTCATACCGGTGGCGGAAGCGTGGCTGCCAATTCGCGCCTACGGGCCCTCCGACCACCACTTCAAACATACAGCAGTCATATACATTCACACGAGGCAAGGTGGGTGAAGTGTCTTGCCCAAAGACACAACAACCATGACACAATTGGCAGGGCGGGGATCGAACCGCCAACCCTTCGATCATTGGCCGACCCGCTCTACCACCTGAGCCACAGACGCCCCAAAAAGATTCAACTGAGACAAGCCGATGTAGCACAGTTGTAGTGACTGTTTTGTTTATCAAGGATTATAACTTTAATTCCCCTTTGTGTTCAAATGGGCTTCGCAATTTAACTGAGAAAAACCTCAAGTACGTGCTTTAGAAGTTGAGATTTGAGAAATATACAGACGCAAACAGACATGGTTAAGTCAAATAAACTCCTACATGTACTTTGTGGACCTTTTATTTATACTAGTATGAAAGAAGACATGTTATGGAAGCGAATTAGACAAAATGTCTACCACATACTAAAATAATTATATGTGTTTTGCCTGCCAAGTCTCATCTTAGATGCTCTTGAAGATTTAGTTTACTGCAGCGACAGTGTGTGCTATTTACAGATGATTACATCAGTGGATACGATGTCACATTAACCAACCTCAGACAAAATCTAACTGACTCCCCAAAGACACACACACACACACACACACACACACACACACACACACACACACACACACACACACACACACACATTACTCGTTAACGTTTATGTCTCACTTTGCTTATTGCCTACACACTGTTATCAAACTGCCTGTGTTCTTAGTTGAACCTGGACATGACACATATGAGGCCGATTCGTCTGAACACGCACATAGTACACACACACACACACACACACACATAGTACACACACACACACACACACACACACACACACACACACACACACACACACACACGGGCAGATCACTCATTAACATAGTTGTATAGTTAGTTACATACTTTACACACTTTCCTGAATGGCTGTTGCCTACACACCGGTGTTCTGAGTTGAACCTGAATTCCAGACAGGACTCACACTCACACACACACACACACACACACACACACACACACACACACACACACACACACACACACACACACACACACACACACACACACACACTCACACACACACACACACACACACACACACACACACACACACACACACACACACATATGAGTAACTGCAGCCGGAAACCATTAGCAAGCGTTATACAAGAAAATGTGTGGGCATGATTTTGTTCACAGTACGAGATTTTCAAGAGAATGTCAAAATGAACTGTAAGAATAGAGTAATCGCACACACACGTTTACATACGCCACACACTTCTGTATATACAATCAGAGAGCATGGACAAGGACTTAAAGGTGCAGTGTGTAATATGACATCATCAAGAAAGTTCTACAAAGTTCTAGAATGCAACGCTCCCTGGGTAACCACAACTCTTTCGAATAATAACAGAAGCTACAGTCAGTGGCCTTCAAGGACAAGAAGAATTCAAAATTTTAAACAATGCACCTGATGACATTCCAACTATGACACTTTCAAGATGGCGGCACTAGGCCTTGGTCCAAAATATGCAGAAATATGGACATATATGGGACCCTTTCTAAGGGAAAAAAAAATGTCAGCTATTATGCACTAAATTAAATGTACTATATCATAATCACTTTCTACAAAATCTGCTAGGAAATAAAACCCAAAATTCTACACACTGCAGGTTTAAACAATCAAGATTTGACTACAGTTTGACAGACCTTTAATCAGAGAGAGAGAGAGAGAAAGAGAGAGGGAGAGAGAGACAGTGACAGGGAGAGAGACAGTGACACACAGAGAGAGAGAGAGAGAGAGAGGGAGAGAGAGACAGTGACAGAGAGAGAGAGAGAGGGAGAGAGAAAGAGAGAGACAGAGAGAGAGAGAGAGAGACAGTGACAGAGAGAGAGGGAGATAGAGAGAGAAAGGGAGAGGGAGAGAGACATTTTTATTTTAT
This sequence comes from Ammodytes marinus, assembly GCF_949987685.1. NCBI lineage: Eukaryota > Metazoa > Chordata > Actinopteri > Uranoscopiformes > Ammodytidae > Ammodytes > Ammodytes marinus. The sequence continues at coordinate 4,966,570 of NC_137212.1, forward strand.
TTTTACAAAACACTTTATTTACATTATTTTTATCTAAGAAAAAACAGTTGCAAAAACCAACTCTTCATCAACAACTGAAAAGACAATATCATTAAAAACACCAGCGTCCAAGTCTCCACTGTGTTTATAAAATCTCAAATCTAGACCAGCCACACTGCCTTTGCCTGTGTGTGTGTGTGTGTGTGTGTGTGTGTGTGTGTGTGTGTGTGTGTGTGTGTGTGTGTGTGTGTGTGTGTGTGTGTGTGTGTCTGTGTGTGTGTGTGTGTGTGTGTGTGTGGCTTGGCAATTATTTCAATCAGTGGTCATTTGGTTGACAGGCCCAGGTGCACACAATCACACAAACACAATCACACTTCAGAGGAACAGGGCAAACCTCCCCACTCCAAATGAAACAGCTTTTTACTTTCTACAAATAACTCTGAGTCTGATTAAACCCTGTTGGAAACAAACACACAAACCAACATTCATATTATACCAACACACTCTTACACACACATGCCATACCTATCGTTTCAATTGATAATGAATCATTAGGCCTATTCCACTTGACAGTCAGCTAATAGAGGTGTTCTGTTGCCTCCTTGTATCATTACCTTAAACCTGCAGTGTGTAGAATTTTGGGTTTTATTTCCTAGCAGATTTTGTAGAAAGTAATTATAATATCCACAAGTACATTTAATTTAGTGCATAATAGCTGAAACAAATGTTTTGAATTATTATTTTTTCCCTTAGAAAGGGTCTCATATATGTCCATATTTCTGCATATTTTGGACCAAGACCTAGTGCCGCCATCTTGAAAGTGTCATAGTTGGAATGTCATCAGGTGCATTGTTTAAAATTTAGAATTGTTCTTATCCTTGAAGGCCACTGTAGCTTCTGTTATTATTCGAAAGGGTTGGGGTTACCCAGGGAGCGTTGCATTCTAGAACTTTGTAGAACTTTCTTGATGATGTCATATTACACACTGCACCTTTAATACAGAGGACGGTGCATAAGCTAGCAATGGTGGCAGCAGGGCATTTATTACAAAATCTCAGTTTCAGATCGGTTATGGTTTATTTTTACTGTAGCAAGAGTATTGTATTTGTCAGTTTATTTGAGCAGTTGAAAAGAGTATATTTTAACTCTTGTTTCATTGGTTACTGGTAAAAAGAATGTTTTGGTCAAATGTTTTTATTCTTTTATTTAAATGTTGTATTTTTATCCATGTTTTAAATTTGTTCCTTTTTTGTATTTGTATTCTTTATTTGATTTTAACCCTGTGAAGCACCTTGAGTGGCCCTGTGCCTGAAATGTGCTTTATAAATAAAATTGCCTTGCCTTGCCTTGCCTTACTGTATCCTGAATACAAGGCCTGATTACCAGGACGGCTTATGAAGATTGCCACTGTTGGGGAATAAATTGCCAGTCGTCTTCCACAATCAAGAACTTCTCTGTCCTGTGGTCCTTCTCTACCCATCACACCAACTAAACACAACGCAGAGTCCCAGGGTTTATAGAGAGGCAGCGGGACATTTGGGTTACGTGTGTGTGTGTGTGTGTGTGTGTGTGTGTGTGTGTGTGTGTGTGTGTGTGTGTGTGTGTGTGTGTGTGTGTGTGTGAATTAATGTCCATTAAAGTTCATCCTGGGGAAGGTCTCTGTCCCACTGAGAATCCTCTGTTGGACATTTCTTGAATGGCACACACACACACGCACACGCACACACACACATACACACACACACACACACACACACACACACACACACACACACACACACACACATACACTCACTCACTGCTGCTATCTGTGTTGTTTTTCTCTGGAAAGGAAAATACTTCAAAAATATACGAGAAATGTTTAAAAATCCAGTGAAAAGCACAGTTTGAGTTTAATGCAACTGATTTATTTATACGTTTTCTTATACATAAACCATGAATCAATACAACCTTGAATACATCTATTCAGCTGTGTGTGTGTGTGCTGAAAAATGGACCTGGTGTTACTGTAATACACAGCCTAAGCTCTGTAAACTGGTATATGTTAACAAAGGGTATTCAAATAAAGGGGGGGGGGCCACGGTAGCTATAGCAACATGCCAGTTTACAGAGCCTGGGCTGTGTATCAACACTGTTTATTCTTCTCAGAGCACACCCGCAGTATGCAGACAGCTAGTGGGTTCGTGAGGAGATATTCACTGATTTTGACCAATAGTGATGTTGACTGCTTAGGGCAAGCGACTGTGGCTCAGGTGGTAGAGCGGGTCGGTTGATGATCAAAGGGTTGGAGGTTCGATTCCCGTCCTGCCACTTGTGTCATGGTTGTTGTGTCCTTGGGCAAGACACTTCAGCCACCTTGCCTCGTGTGAATGTCCGATAGTTAGCCTGCTATCGGTGTATGAATGTGTGTGAATGGTAACGTGGGAATGGGAACAGGTCTCCCTTGCAAAAGAGTCTCCGGTCTCAATGGGATTTACCTGTATAAATAAAGGTTATCATTTTTTTTTTTTTAAAAGCGGAGGGACTTTGTCAAGCTTTACATACATGATTATCATGACGGATAAATTTGCCTTTTTATTTATTTAAATTTTTCATGTCCTTGTGATGGTGCAGATATTTATAAAGAAGTGATTTTGACAACAAGCGTTCTCCAGAATCACTGACTCCACCTTTAACTGGTGTATTTGCTTCATTGGGATTTGTTCCTTAGTCCTATAACAAAAAGGACAAAATAACACAAACGCTCTTATCATTGCAAAGGTGTTATTCGCACCACAGGAAAATGGGTCTCTCTACCATATCAGCGCCTTTGTCTTCCACGGAGCCATGAAATACAATCTCATATCCGTTTTATTCTTTAGGACAAATGGCTCAATCACCCCCTCGCTCCCTCTCTCCAACTCTCCCCCTCGCCTCCATGGTAGAACATCTCATAATCAACCACAGTCCGCTTTGCCACACCGACGCAACAGCTGTTACCCCGTCTTCAAACAACCGGTTGCCTGATTGTTCCGTTGATGTTTGTGAGACTTTAACGGTCTCCATTCAGACAGACAGAGAAATCATCACCAACATTAAACTGTGAGAACATATTGACAATGTTCTCGGGCGGAGAAAATTACATATAACATTTTTTTTTTTACTGCATAACAATCTTGAACAAATCTTCACAATCACATTCTATGCAAATCAGTCGGGTTAGCATGTGCCCAGAAAATATATAAGTCCCTAAAATTTCACTTATATAACATCGCCCCCGGCCCCGGTTAAACGTGTGGGCCTACACGAAAACATTGCAGTCCTGTAACCGTTTGACATGTTTGTAAACGTTCACACCCTTAAACCATAGGCCACATAGTTTAATTTGAATATAGGTTACCAAACTTAAGTTACAGGGGAAATTGAATTGTGTGAATACTAAAGTAACCAGCGATACAGTGTTACTAGCGCGAACAATTCACTTTCACCGTAGTTCTCCACAAAGTAAGCTAGCTAATAATGACTAAAAATGTAGTGGATTTAAATGGCCTGTATTCACCATAGTTTGCTGAGCGTGTAGGTCGTAAAGGTTGGAAGGTGCTGCTACCATGCTCCATGCAATCCTCTGTAATGTCCTTTGGAATCTTCTGAATAAACCTGAAACAATGATGAACTTTTCAGCCTGTTGAAGTCTGTGTCAGCCGTGGGGAAATTCGGCTACTACAGAACATTTACTTAAAAAATGTATCTCGCCTGTGGAAAGGGATTCCCTCTCGTCTGGAGAGTACCGGACGACGGTGTACACACCCGATGGCAGCACAATGAACTGGCATTGTTTTCTTTTTTGAGAAATGAGAGCTGTGAACACATACATCTATGGCTGTCTGACGGCCTGGGAGTACCTAGTCTCGCAAAGCCAGACCAAACTACAGCAAGTAGTAGGGTCTGGAAGCACTCTGTTTAGAGCCGTCTATTCGGGTGGGGAAACCGGGGAAACTGGGCTAGCCTGTTTGTATTTGTTTAAACCAATCACAATCATCTAGGGCGGGGCTAACCCCGGGAAGCAGCAGCGGTGTCCTGCAAAATAGTGCCGGGGGGGGACTTATTTTGATGGAACGTCTTTACGTCCAGAGACTGTCAGAGAAATGGCTAAACCCGCAAACGCCACACAAAAACTATTAAAGACAAAAGGAATATACATAGTGTGTTGCTTTCTAACCAGCATGTCAAGACACCATACACTTTAGCCCCCGAGGAGCTCACGGGATAACTTAACCGGAGTTAACTAGCCACCCACGTAGTGTTATCTCTGGTAACATTATCATCGGCGGTTGAGAGGACGGCTACGGCGGTCGAGTAGAATTTTTAGCATTCGAGAACTTATGTCACCACCTCCTATCGCTGTAGTCAGAGCCGTAGTCCGTCTGTTTACAGGCAGAACAGGGTTTTGACGTTGTGAGCGCTACACCAACTGCAGCAAGTAGCCGTAAGAGTTGCTAGGTGATAGTGGAAGCCGTTGGAATCTTTCCCCGTCGCTAAAACACCGCTGCATAGTCCCTAATTCACCAAAGAAAGGGAACGGCGGATCTTAATCTAGCTGGTTATAAGGTCCGGTGCTCAATTCAAACCCCCACGCTTCATTTTCCAGAGTTTATGAGGGTATTTCTGCCCGGGGGTAGTTGTACAATGAAGTTGGACAGCTAGGCTAAGCTAGGATGCATCCCGGACCGCCGCCGCCAATATTATTATCCCGAAGTATCGCCACACTTTATATCTGTCTACAGTAATGTGACTTCTCACACCCTGTGTGTGTGTGTGTGTGTGTGTGTGTGTGTGTGTGTGTGTGTGTGTGTGTGTGTGTGTGTGTGTGAGAGAGAGAGAGAGCGCTGCACATAAGCACACGGGTTGACTGAGCGAATTGTTTCCGAATTTGAGGGGGATCACAATAGGGGAAAGCCAGCAACCGGGGGCTGCGTAGCTTTTCGACGCAAGCGAATAGACGCTGGCGGAAGTGGTCATGCCAGACTAGGGAGTACCTACTGATGACCCACACAAGATGGCGGCTCTGTGTGCCGCGGCTGAGAGGGGCGTGGCGTATAGTGTTCTATATCTATATCTATGGTTTGAAGACCACAGTGCATTAATGTGGTGACGTGGGGACGAGGGAGGGGACCGCTAATTGCACTCAGTGACAGGAAGTAAGCTTAACTGACCATTCCGCTTGCTCGATGGTGTTTTGTCCTTGGAGGCAGCTAACCCTGACCCTTCCCATCACCCTAACCTTGCTGCCTCCAAGGCACCGTTGGGACGACAAAACACCAAACACCATTCCGCTCACTGAACCTTTAAAGCTAAAAATATATGCCAGTGGGTGCTGCTAATGTCATGATTCATGTCAGCTTGTCATTTCGGTCAGTTTAGGTTAACACAGAGTGGCTACCTGTAAAGTGGCTACGATGGCAGTGACATTTAACTGTTTTGATTTAACTAAAGGTTATCGCCATGACAATGAGAAGGTTAGACAGACCTCTCCGGAGACAGGACATAAAGGAAGGGGATAACAGTGAAGTGTGTGTGTGTGTTAGTGTGTGTGTGTGTTAGTGTGTGTGTGTTAGTGTGTGTGTGTGTGTTAGTGTGTGTGTGTGTGTGTGTATGTGTTAGTGTGTGTGTGTGTGTGTGTGTGTGTGTGTGTGTGTGTGTTTGTTTGTGTTGCATAAACATAACATTCGCAATAATAGCAGCCCATAAGGTTAACAACATATAACCTTCAAAGTGAATTAACACCTTGTCTGTATAGTGTCATTATTCAATACAAGTATACAATTACGTTAATAATATGATGTATGATGTCACACACACACACACACACACACACACACACACACACACACACACACACACACACACACACATACACACAAACACACACACACACACACACACACACACACACACATACACACAAACACACGGGTTCTTCTCGGTAATAAAATGCTACAATGCAGTAATACTTATTTTAGATAATCTTAAAAAAAAAAAAATCTTCATTATTGGTGAAATAAAATGTGCCTTATACATAGTAAACTCCCATTCAAGTGTTATCTCCATCTGAACATCCCTCTGAAACATCTAATGTATTTGTGAGAAGAGAGTCATTTATATATAAATCACAAAATACAAGTGTGAATCCTTCTCTGTGCATTCATTAATATTGAGACTGATTTCATACCATAGTATAGTGAGTCTGTGACACTATGGCCTTAAAGGTGCAGTGTGTAATATGACATCATCAAGAAAGTTCTACAAAGTTCTAGAATGCAACACTCCCTGGGTAACCCCAACCCTTTCGTATAATAACAGAAGCTACAGTGGCCTTCAAGGACAAGAACAATTCTAAATGTTAAACAATGCACTTGATGACTTTCCAACTATGACACTTTCAAGATGGCGGCACTAGGCCTTGGTCCAAAATATGCAGAAATATGGACATATATATTTTTTTTTCAGCTATTATGCACTAAATTAAATGTATTATGGATATTATAATTATTTTCTACAAAATCTGCTAGGAAATAAAACCCACAATTCTACACACTGCAGGTTTAACTAATTTACAGCGTTTGTGCTATTTATCAGAAAGGCCTTGGTTTACATGATGCTGCTGACGGCACAGACGCCATCACACTATGATATAAGTGTCGTTTGAGGAGGGGGTGATGGGTAAGATTAACATGTCCATCTGTTGCAGCTCAGATCAGCGTGTGTGTGTGTGTGTTGGTTTGTGTTTGTGCGTGTGTGAGCGTGTGTGTGTGCGTGCGTGTGTGTGTTTGTGACTGACTGGCGTTAATGTGAACGCTGCAACGATTATAAAACGGAAGATGCAACTCGCCTCAAAATGAAAGAGAAAAATAACATAGTTGATTAGCAAAATTCAGTGGGATAAAATGTGAATCAAGGCTTAGCTGAGTTTAGCAATACACAGTAGGGGCGAGTCTGGTAAATACTGCTGTGTGTGTCTCTCCCTCTGTGTTAGTGTGTGTGTGTGTGTGTCTCTCTCTTTCTCTGTTAGTGCGTGTGTGTGTGTGTCTCTCTCTCTCTGTGTTAGTTTGTGTGTGTCTCTCTC
>NC_137212.1:4973850-4986350 GCF_949987685.1 Ammodytes marinus
CACAAATTAGATTATTCACTCATCCTCAACTGCTTATCAATGTGTTTATATGTTCTTTTTAAACTCTTCCTGTTATTTTCTTCTTAGGGAGCGTATTGTTACATCTGTTATATTTACAGAAATGTTTATTAGAATCCGAGGAATGAACATATTATATACAAGTTAGATCATTCACTCACACAAAACCGCTTATCCAGGGAATGAAAGAATTAGCATATGTACAGTCCCCTCCATAAGTATCGGAACAGTGAGGCCAATTCCTTTATTTTTGCTGTAGACTGGAAACATTTGGGTTTGACACCAAAAGATGAATATGAGCTAAGAGATCAACAGTTCAGCTTTCATTTCCAGGTATTTGCATCTGGATCCGATACACAACTGAGAAGATATCATTATTTGAAAAGGAACACCACATTTTTAGGCGAGCAGAAGTATTGGAACAGATAGACTTCTGCTCGCCTAAAAATGTGGTGTTCCTTTACAAATAATGACATCTTCTCAGTTGTGTATCAGATCCAGATGTGAATACCTGGAAATGAAAGCTGAAATGTTGAGCTATTGTCTCATATTCATCTTTTGGTGTCAAACCCAAATGTTTCCAGTCTACAGCAAAAATAAAGGAATTGGCCTCACTGTTCCGATACTTATGGAGGGGACTGTATTTGTTTATTTAGCAGGGACAATGCACAGCTCATTAGCACTACCAGAGTTAGCTATGAACTCATGTTCCTCCATATTACACAAGTTATATCACTCACTCATCCTCAACCACTTATCAAGGGTCAGGTCATACATTAGATAGAGATACATAATGTTGCAGGTGTAATGATTATAATTGAATCACATTATCTGTCAGTTACTGTTTCAAAACTCACAATGATCTTTAAAAGGGAAAAAGTCTAAAGCACAAACAAGTTTATGAGAAGTTGTGCTTGACGCCATTTGGGACATCAAGGTTTAGCTAGTACGGATCGATGCTATGCTAACTCATCTTTCCTCCTTACCTTCTTAGTCCATCTCTTCACACCGTCGTAACCCTTGGCAACCAGCTGCTTGTGGAAAAAGCTGTTGAAAAAATGAACCTGGGAGAGAAAAAAAACATGAAATTTAAATATTATTTCAAATGTCTGAAACAATTACAACAATGTTATGTTTTAGAAATAGAATTGTATGTCCCTTTGAAGTAAAAATGTGCATTATGATGATTATTCATTTCTTAGTACAGATTTATCTTTTATTTTTAATTTATTATTTTGTTGTTTATATGTATGTACACACACACACACACACACACACACACACACACACACACACACACACACACACACACACACACACACACACACACACACACACACACACACACACACACACACACACACACACACACACACACACACACACACACACACACACACACACACACACACACACACACACACACACACACACACACACACAGCCTGTCAACAACAATGTAAAAATATGCAATGACCTCCTGCTTGTTTTTGTCTCGTCCGTTCTGTCTTAAATGTGAACACTTAAATTGTCATGTCCCTCACCTAATGTTATGTCTTTCACCTGTCTTGTCCTGCATCACGTAAATACATTTTTTTTGCATTTCTTTAGCCTGAAATCCCACCCTCACTTACCTTGTGTTGTGTGGCCTCCATGATGAGTTCTCCATACATGTTGATAATCTGACAAAGACAGAAGGCTCAAGTAATTACTAAATTACAACATCACTAAAACAAATGTGGTATTTATTTTAATTACTGCTGGATTCAACTTTAAAGTGACTCTTTCGTTAGTAGACTGGACAGATCAAGAAGAGTTGTGAAGTTGGCAAGAAAATAATTCTGTGCTCTATCTGTTGTGTTGAATTCTTATGATAAGATAAACGTAACTTTTATCGTCCCGTAGGAAATTTGTCTTGGGGAAAAACAAAGTGCTGACAACAGCTGCATAAACAGACCTACATTTAATATCAATGCGTTCGTAGCAGGAGACATTACAAAACAATACATGACAGTACATTATTATTATTATTTTTTTAACCTTTGTTTATACAGGTTAATTCCATTGAGACCAGAGACGTCAACATTCATACACTGATAGCAGGCTAACTATCGGAAGCTATTTGGTGTTCAGTGTCTTGCTCAGGGACACTTCGACATGTGGCAGGGAGACGGGATTGAACCACCGACCCTGTAGTCGAGTGGTCGACCGCCCTACCCACGTCGCCCCTAATAATAAAGACAGCAATGTACTTTAGGACAGGAAAAGTAAAATATATTTTGATTTAAATGTTTGGTTACCTGTGTTAACGAAACTTTGTTTCCTTATATATTATAACATTTTAATACTAAAACATTCATGCTTTTTGCTGTGAACTTCGTTTGACTCACAATATACAACTTGCTCAATTTTCACAAGAGAAGTACTGTGAATGGCCTTGGAAAAAAGGGAGTACAGACTCCAACATTCTGTTCTCATTGGATGAAGAATAACACCTGCTGATGGTGTTGGGAGACAGGATGCAAGTTTCTGGGAAAATCAGTTTAATTAAAACTCATCCACGTCAGCAATGGCCCTGGACACACGAACATACTTGGTTCGCATACACATGTTTCATGCATAAAGCCTTGTACTATTGTTCATTTCGTTGTCTCAATCATGTATGCTACACTTGTGATGCAAATGATCGATTCCCTTGCTTTGCTGTTTGCAAGTAAAAACCAACCTGCTTTGAAAATGCCTGACTGATCTCTTAAAAACACTTGGGTTTTTATGTAAAAAATATGTTTATACCTGGTCATTGAGCCAGTTCTGCTCCTCCAGTGTCCCGAGGTCTTCCAGGCTGAGTGTGTGTTTGTTGTACGTCACCATGAACCCGGCCATGGGAGCAGAGGCCAGGGCCGCACGGTACCGCGACATCTCCCCTTTGATGTCCACACACCTAAGAGAAAAAATATTATTAGTTTGGCACAAAAATAAAAGAAAATTGCGTGAAAACATGAAAAGAAAAGAACATTTGTGAAATAGAATAGAACGAAACACAGCAAATGAGCCAAAAAAAAAATTATCAAAACACCACTGTGTGCGTGTGTGACTGTGTGTGTGACTGTGTGTGTGTATGTGTGAGTGAGTGAGTGAGTGAGTGAGTGAGCGAGTGAGTGAGCGAGCGAGCGAGCGAGTGAGCGAGCGAGCGAGTGAGTGAGTGAGTGAGTGAGTGAGTGAGTGAGTGAGTGAGTGAGTGAGTGAGTGAGTGAGTGAGTGTGTCTATACCTGTTGCTGAGGTCTTTCAAGTTGCCTTTCTGCTTCAGGTGCTCCAGGACGTCGGTCTCACTGAGAGGAACGAACCCTCCGTACTTCAGGTAGAAATTCTCCAGGAACTCTGAAACAGAAGAATTCATTATTGATTGATTGATTGATTGATTGTCTTTATTTCGAACATGTAAGCAATAAAAAACAAGTTTAATTAATTGGAATTGTATCACCTATTTATTGCTACTGTAGTGTTTGTATTCTGTTTGCACAAAATGTGTGAAAAAAAAGGCATATACACAAGTCAGCATGTATAAACGTTTTTGACATGACATTTTATGAATGTCACATGACTGAAAAAGTGCAAGATACTTTATCGTCAGCACTCAGTGTGTGTGTGTGTGTGTGTGTGTGTGTGTGTGTGTGTAAAAAGATGAATGAATGACCATGCTTTACTATAACTAACTGACTGACTGACTATATTTATGAAAGGGAATACAGTGCTACTAGTTGTTATGGCAATGGCTGCATATTGACAGTTTTCTTATGATATGAGTTCTAAGGATTTTCCATTAATTTGAGAAACTTTGTAAAACATTGAATATTTCTTAAAGTATGAATGTTTTAGTGAATATGACATTTTTTTTAAATTCTTTTAAGATTATTTTGTGGCATGACATTATTTTATCATCTATGTTTTACTTTATTAGACAGTTGTGGAGAGACAGAGGTGAAATGGGGCAAAAAGGGGAATGACATGGAGAGAACGACCACGGGCTGGATTCTAACCCGGGTCTGCTGTGAAGAGGACTGAGCCTCTATGGGGGGGGCTCTAACCACTACACCATGAGTGCCCCGCTTAAATCGAATAAGATTTTTTAATATATCCATTTCTGTATGCTAGACACTGAATATGGTGGAATGTATTTTTGCATTTTTTATGTTTGTTGATGTTGTTTGTACTGCTATGGATCCCCCTGGGTCTGACTCTGAAATAAAGAATTATAAACGTCAGACTGGAGTTGTATCTTACCGTGAACCATATCGATAAGCTGCTCTCTGCTTCCTTCATTCTGCGTTGTCGCGTCCGTCTCTCGCTCTTTCTCCATCACTCCATCCATCTTCTCACTCTCCCAAGTCCCCGGCTGACAGTACAGCCTGTGGTCCCTTAACGCCTTAGGGTGCTCCGTGATACACATCGCAATAGGTCCCTCAGAATTGGGTGCTACTGTCGCCGAATTCGAATGTTCAATCTGCATAGGTGTGGTTAGGCTGTGGTCTTCATTTGTTGTTTCCGGCGTAGGGATATTTAAATTTCCGTTCGACAAAGTAGTTCCTGGTAGTAAGGACACTGAAGAAGTCTGGTCCACTTGCATATCAGCGTCCACATCCAGCGGGTATTCTCCGGACAGCAGCGAGATAGACAATACTCCATTTTCCATCGAGTTAGACGTCGTTATCATATTGTCCTCTTCCGGTTCCGTGTCGGACAGGTTTACCGTGTCTCCGTTCACAATCGGAGCCTTTTTTACAGAGGCTAGGTCAGGCTGTTGCTGTTGTTCTACTGCGTGGTACATCCCCATCCTTAGATCTTTGTTTGGGACCGGCTTTTGCAAGGACAACACTCGAGGCAGGCCGTACGTTTTGAGACCGATCACTCCCTTCTTAAATCCACTCTCAAAGTCCATTTTTGACACCCCGACTATTCTCCTGCCTCTACCGTGAACTACAGGCGATCCTATAGACAATCTCGACTCCACATTCGAACTATCGCCAGCTCCTTTCTCTCCTTCAATAGCAACCCCCCCTGACCCATTGTCTATAAACATGTCCTCGTTTTTCAGCACACCCCCTTTCTTGGGAGTTTCAGAGTTCCTTATTGGACCATCCTTCGGGGGGATTGCGACGGGCGTTTGTGACTGACTTTGCGTCACTTTTAATGGCGTTTCCACCTTCTCAAATCGCTCACTTTCAATTACACTTTCGTCCACTGTTTTTTCCGACGCTTTTTCATTGGTCAAATCGAGACTTTTGATTTGTGTAAACTGGCTAACCACCATTTTCCTTTTAGGTGTGGTGTCCCATAGGTCGGTACTACTGGCGGCCACAGACCCTCTCCCTCTCGCCCTCCCTCCCCTGCCTCTCGCTTGGCCCGGCGTTTTAACATTGTGTCCTTTGCCGTTGGGTCCACAGCAGTCGCAGGCTTTAGGTGTCCGTTTCCTGCCTGACGTACGGCCATTGACAAGGGTTTGTGGTGTGTTTGTGTTTGTATTTGTATTCGTGGAGGACCAGGTTTGTGCTAACGTGCTAGCATTGGTAGCTAGTCCCTTTCCTTGGGTTACAACGAGGGTCTCGGAGACAGCAGCAGTAGTTAGCGTTGACGGCTGTGTCGAGTCAGATTTGGAGGTGAGGTCTGGGAGTAGTTTGGTAGCAGTGTGGTGTATGTCCAGGTCGTCTGTAGGGGGCGCTAGAGCAGCGGTGGTAGCCGGAACAGATGAAGTTAAATGAGTCGACGCTGAAGTTGAAGTTGTTTTCATTGGGGACGTAGAGCCGCTGTGAACCATGACGTACTCCGTTGGCTCTTCAACCCCATCCCGAAGAAAAATCTGCTCAATACTCCGGTCCTCCTCCTGTCTTCTCCACGCGTTTAAACCTGTGAATCTGTGAGTCCTAGGTGCTGTGGTTATTTCTACACTTGGGTTTTGTCCCACAAGGTTTTCATTTAAAGTAGTAGTTCTTCTGCTGCATAGAAAACGTTAGAAATCCTCTCCCGACATGGAGGTTGTTGACAGGAAGGCAGCCGGCTAAAACAACATGGCGGATAGTTGGTGTTTCTTCAGTGGTGATGGGCAGAATCTGTAGGGCATAGTAACACCACCATGGTCTCCCAACTATAGCGAGGACAGAGAAAAAGTGAACATAAGTAAAAGCAAGACATAGTACAGAGATAGAAAAATACCCTATACAATACATAATAAATAATAAGATTTGTGGAAAATATTAATTCTTCACATCAGTTTGTAGACATCAGGTTGTGTGTTAACGCCACACATTGATTATAGAGACTGTATATTAAAGGTCAGCTGCTTTGCATGTAATCGGCAAATAAACGTATTGGTGTATCCCGAAATGTTTATCAAATCAGAAGAGAGAACGCTACAAACCAACACCCGTCTCATTCATAAATACTATACACTCCATGGTCTCACTGCCGGTGCACGCCAGAGCAACAGATGGGTGAATGTGTATGCGCCTACAATGGCGGAGCAGGTAAAAATCCTTCCCAATGTCTGTTTTGATGGTTTTTATCATGTTTTATCACACTTATGGATCTGAGATTATGCTAGATAACTTGCCGCTTGTAGACCGCAGTGCATTAATGTGGTGACGTAGGGACGAGCGAGGGGACTGCTATCTGCAGTAACTGACAGGAAGTTAGCTAAAAGAACCATTCCGCTTACAGCACCTTTAACAGTGAATTTCAATTAAAATTTAAAACGTGTATAATTTTCCAGTTAACGTCCTTAATTAATTTGTTTCCAGCTTGCGATGACTCGCTTTCTGCGCAGAAATCACGACTCCATAATAACATGGAATTAACTTTTGTGCTTCTCTTCCTAAAATAACGTTAACGTCATGTTTATCTTTGGTTTGAAAGCGAAACTGACATTTAGCAACACAAATGCGACATTAAACAAAGTCTGAGCTGAACGTATTGAGTGTACGCTAATAAATGATTGGCAATTAGCATGTTTGACAGTGTGTGCTAGAATTCCCATTCCCACAATCAATACAATAAGGAAGTTTGAATAAAGACTACGTTAGCCCCCTAGGTTATGCAATATTGTGCACCGTGTAGTCTAGTCTACGCTATATTTGAGCACGCCCGCACATTATTAAAGAATAAAACCTACCGTCGGATGATTTAAACACAGTCAAATATCATATCTCAGAAAGTTTCTCGTGACTGTTGTAGCATTTTCCCCTGAAGCTAGCCGAGTGAGCTAGCTGCTACCAAAAACACAAAAGCAACGTCTGCACACATTTCCGTGGGCAGTTGGAGACGTTTAAAGACAAAAGGAGGCGCTAATAGGAGTCAGCTACGGAAGCGAAGGGTTGACAAATCAAAAAAACGTGTCGAAAAGTGTGAAAGGAAAGATTATAGTACGCTACCTTGTCTTCTGAAATAGGCTAACAAACTGATTTCGTCAAACCAAACACATTTGAAGAAACAACAATCCCAAGCTGACTGTCGTAGTCGCGCATTGATTACGCCAACGCGTCGGGCTCATCAGCAGCGTCACTGGTGTTACGTCGAAATCTGTCTCCCCCATGGGCTCCCCGCAGAAAATTACATCCACTATATATCAGCCTTATTATTTTGATAACATTTAACATTGTTTCACAAACGTTTTCTGTGTCTGAATGTAATGAAAAAGGGCTGATGGAATGATTTAGCCTACAAGATATTTGAATCTGGTTTTTCTTTCTAATTATTTTATTATCCTAGGTGGCACAGTGCCAGCCAGTTATTTGTGTCCTCTAATGTATGTCAGGCACTGTTACGAAAGTTAATGTTCAATTTCATGTGTCGATTGGATTTATCAGAAAATAGCATCATTATAGCCTTAACCAACCCTATGATGGGCTATCGGTTCACATCCAGGCTTCGAAAGCATTGGCATGATAGCTTGCACCTATTTTAGTACAGCATTTTATTGAGTAATGTATTTTAATTTGTTCTATGTGTGTGTGTATGTCGGATGTGAGTGGACCATCTGAGTCCATAATAAACATTATTATTATTACAAACCTTGAACCCTGGTGTGTTGGTACAAGGTCTAGTTTCGACTGTAAAGATGTACAGAAGAAGTTGTTATCTGCTGTTTATGGCTATTCATAACTCTGAGAATGACGTTGAGAAAAAATATACATCCACAAAAAAATACATCCACCTTCATATAGGGCTAAACCTCTGCAGAATAAGCATCCACAGTCTAAATTTATGGAGATGTATGAATCAAATGGTTTACCAGCTTAAATTCTGGGTCTTTTAGGCTGGTTGCCATAATAAATAAAGGAAAATTGTTGAATATTAATTAAAAAATATGAAAGCTACAAACCGGTATTATTATACTATCATCATAATTTCTAACAGCTCAATCAATGACACAACAACACACACCGTATATTGGCAATCTTTAATTACAAAAATCTAAGACAGGAAAAAACAATAAATAAAACTATCAATCAAAAAGTAAAAGAATATAGTACAAAATTATTGACAGTAAAATGTAAAAAAAAAAAAAAAAAAAAAAAAAAGTAGATACAATTTGAGAATATAAACATGTATATTAATGGTTGCTTGATACCAGAAGTGTTCTCCCTTTTAATGTCTTGACGTTCGTAAAAAAAAAACATACAAATTAACCACAGGTATGATGTAATGTATAATCTGGGCCACTTACATGTGATTGTTAAATGCAATTGGTTTACCATAATGCAAATTCATGCTGCACAAAATGTATCGAACACGCATTCTCTTCAGACCGATTTGAGTAAAAAAAAAATTATTTTTAAATGTTTAAATGTAATATTTGCGCTTACTTAAAGCTGGGGTATGTGATTTCTGATTGGTCAAAGTAACATGAGCTGACACTTTGACCAATCAGAGCGAGGCTCAGATTCTCTGTTCTTATTGGCTGTTGGGACTGTCCATTCACTTTGGTGCGAATTTGTTGGTGTAGAGCGTGTCAGGGAGGGACCATAGGGGAGGGACCAAAGAGAACAAGTGGAGCGGTTCAGGTATTTGGATTCGAATCTCTATCCCAACTGCCTTTTTCTCCCCAAATCCTCCACCCCAGCTTTAAATGCTTTAGCAAACAAACTCGGACCCACAATGCAATTAAACTCAGTTAGTCTGTTGCTATACATTTGTATTTGTACATAAGATCAGTGCTATATCATTCTCTACTGGCATCATCGAACATTACAGGTATAATAAGTATTTTGTCATGTGTATTTTGGCTCTAGTGATTATAGATGAAGTTAATAGTTCTATATAATCACCAAAAAACCACAAATGCAGCCGTACAAGGAGTCATATATTACACATACATCCTATGTCTTGCAATGCTGCGGCACTGGGGCGCTAATGCCAAGAAGAATCATATGAGAAATGTAGTTTTATAAAAAAATAATAAAATAATATTTAAAATACAGTTTAAAAGCTATAGTGCGTAACTTTTTCATATAAATGAATGTTGGTTAAATTGGAGCCATCGCCAAACGAGTTGACACAAAGTTGATTAAGCCTCAAATCAGCTCCACAAAACTCTCTGTGCATATTTCAGTATGGCAGCGTTTACAAACTGGTGTCGCCCCGCACAACACTGTGATGGGGGCAACAGAAGCTACACACTATAGCTTTAGGGATAGATAGCCAAAGCGTCCTGGGAGTAATAATTAGTGCTTTTTAAACTGGCACCATGTCGGGGTAGAACTATTTCATTTTTTTATACAATTTATACAAAACAATACAGACTTCAGCCTTAACATTTGGATCAGATGATTAATGAAATATTGACGAGACGTATGATCAATTATGTTGTATGTGAGCTCACACACTTGATGTTTGAAAAGTGACTCAAGTGAAAGAAATACAAAACAGTCGGAGTATGAAATAGCATTCCTATGAGGGAGAGATTCCCTGCGTTCCAAATTTCATACTCTTTCTATTTACTACACTACATACTAAAGTACAGAAGAGTTTTAGTCTTTTTACTTCACTACATACTAAAGAAGAGTTTTAGTCTTTTTACTACACTACATACTAAAGTACAGAAGAGTTTTAGGGCCACAGGAGAGAAAAAAAAAATAGATAAGGAATTTTTGCTTTTCATTATGTCGAGAAATGTCAAGAATAAAGACGGTTACTCCAACATGCTATTGGAGTTAGTAGGGCATTTATGTATTTTCAGCATACTACAATTGAGGTGCATGTATTGGGACATCCTAAATCTTTTTCTGGCATACTAAATAGTAGGGAAGTATGGGTATTGGAACGCAGGGATTGATTTTACGCAGTGGGACTTTCTTTATTTTGCAGCTTTGGTCATGTTTTCTGCACTTGAAGGGCAATGAAACATGTTTCACTGTGGAAGACAGGAGGTAAGTGGATGTTGACGGACCAAGGGGACATCAGCTGTTGAGTTTTTGGCCTGAAAGAGATGAATGGTAGGATTATGATACAAGATAAACATTATTATTTCATCATGCAAAGAGATTTGTCTGATTTTATGTGTAACACGCCTTGATCTTTGGAGAACAATATATCGCTTCACTTCCATGTGTTATATATGGTTCCACCTACAAGTAAGTAAGTAAGTAAGTAAGTGAGTGAGTGAGTGAGTGAGTGAGTGAGTGAGTGAGTGAGTGAGTGAGTGAGTGAGTGAGTGAGTGAGTGAGTGAGTGAGTGAGTGAGTGAGTGAGTGAGTGAATAAGTAAGTGAGTAAGTAAGTGAGTGAGTGAGTGAGTGAGTGAGTGAGTGAGTGAGTGAGTGAGTGAGTGAGTGAGTGAGTGAGTGAGTGAGTGAGTAAGTGCTTTATGCAGACAAGGTGCATAGAAAATAAAAGCCAGAATGTAGCACTTACATGTGGCATTTTGTAATTTGGTTTATTTGAAGCTAATGTAAGGTACATGCTTAATTCTTCTTGTTCTGAGTTGGTATCTTCATGGTTGAATAGACATATTGGAAGTCGCTTTGGATAAAAACGTCAGCAAAAGGTATGTAGTGCCAATAAAACATATTCAGATGTTACTATAACTTTTTATTTAATAAAAGATCAACACAAAACACTCATTGTGTTCCTGATAAAGACCTTTATTACCTCTTAGAGTGTGTAGTTGATGGCTGGTTAGTGTGGATGGTCTATTTACTATAAGCACAATGCATCGAGAGCCCTATATTATACTATTATATGATATTACCTCAGAATGTGAGAAGGGGAAGTTCAGACAGACAGACAGACAGACAGACAGACAGACAGGCACAGACACAGACACACACACACACACACACACACACACACACACACACACACACACACACACACACACACACAAAACATATTTTTTACTGATAAAGCCCTATATTACCTCTCAGAGTGTGTAGTTGATGGCTGGCCTTAACTCTCAAAGAAACACACACACACACACACACACACACACGCACACACGCACACACACACACACACACACACACACACACACACACACACACACACACACACACACACACACACACACACACACACACACACACACACACACACACACACACACACACACACACACACACATAAAATATTTTTATATATTATTTATAAACATTTTAAAGCCCTATGTTACCTCAGAGTGTGTGGTTGATGGCTGGCGTGTGGATGGTTTTAGAGACGGCGGCCCCGGTGCTGCCCCCTGCTGTCAGAACCTGGAGCTGCAGCTGATACACACTGTCACCATGGAGACCAGGAAGTGACACAGAGCGCTCAGACTGAGGAGGGAGAGAGAAGGGGAAGTTCAGACAGACAGACAGATAGGCACACAGACATATAGAGAGACAGACAGACAGACAGACAGACAGACAGACAGACAGACAGACAGACAGACAGACAGACAGACAGACAGAGACACAGACATACAGACAGAGAGACAGACAGAGAGACAGACAGACAGACAGACAGACAGACAGACAGACAGACAGACAGACAGACATAAGAGAAGGGGAAGTTCATATAGACACATAGACACTGAGTAGCTATGAAGAACTTTCAGTATTTCTTGATTCTAGCGGCCCTTTGGACAAAAGCATGTTTCAAACTTTTTACCACACCAGCGTTCAGGTGGTGCCCTCAACTGCCCTTTTAAAGTATACATTTAAAGGACGCACACACACACACACACACACACACACAAGCACACACACGCACGCACGCACACACACACACACACACACACACACACACACACACACACACACACACACACACACACACACACACACACACGTCTAGGGGCATTTTCTTTCTGCTTTCTGCCCTACACATCACTGTCACTACAAACTTCTCTGTGTCTCACCGGTGCGATCGTCCGCGTCTGTGATATCAGAGTTTCCTCCTCCTGCCCTCTCGTCTCCTCTGTAACCCCTGATTCCAGCTGCGTCTCCGTGGTGACCC
>NC_137212.1:4991350-5006350 GCF_949987685.1 Ammodytes marinus
AGCTAAGGGCGCCCCAAATGAACAATTTAAAAAAATTGATTTAAATACTTTTATTTTTTGATTTTTTTTAAAGACAAAAACACACAACTGTAAAAGTGAACACACAAACAAAAGACAAAATAAAATAAACAACTAACATGGCGTACTCTGCTTAACAGGTTTATAATATTTTTATTTAGAAATGAGTTTGATATTTGTGTAAATTAGGTATCAGTAACAGGAGGAGAGAGAATACTTTAAAATATACGTTGCGGCAGAAGTAGCCCGCGTTTCTGGGATAGCTGAACTCATGATGTGAAACACACACACGCACACGCACACACACACACACGCACACACACACACACACATAGCTGAATGGGTAAGGAGGAAGGAAATGCAACCAAACCACGGGCTGTATATAAAGTCATACATAGATAGATAGATACATGTCTTCAGTGTATGGACCATACAACCCCGCACAGAAAAGAAAAAGTCCCTTTCCAGTGCTATGCCGGAAAAACTGTTTCAGTAATGTATGATCTATCTTTCTCTCCTGGTGCATTGAGAAGTAACTGGAGTATACAGTATGTTATAATGTCTATAAGTTCAAAGTCAAATGTATTTCTATAGCACATTTAAAAACAACATCAGTTGAACCAAAGTGCTGTACAGGATATAATACAAAACAACATATAAGATACATGAGAAAAAAAGTTAGGAAGTTCAAAGTTCAACTTGTGTTAAAGGCCAATGCAACAAAGTGAGGTTGTGTTCCGAATGGCATACTTTCTACTATATAGTATAGTATAGTATATGTAGAAAAAAGATTTAGGATGTCCCGATTCTTGTGGCCAGATTTAGGATGGTTAGAAGTACCCGGATGTCCTACTTCATGCGGCCAAGATTGTTAGTGTTGAAAACTGCATCCTATTTGGGGCGATTCTGACCCACAATCCAGTGCGCACGTGAAGTGACGTCACATCGACGAAGCCTCCATATGAAAACAAACGGGGACGCGACAGATTTAAAAGCAAGAGGCAAGATCAAGGCGCAATGTTATGATGAAATAAGAGAGTTAAGTATGTCTCAATAGTATGCCTACTGCATCCTAACTAGATTATTTTTATCGTCGGATGTAGTATGTAGAATAGAAAAAAGAAAGAGTATGTGATTCGAAACGCAACCAGTGTCTTCAGCAACGTAATAAACTGGTCAATAGACTGGGCAGCTCTCAGACTCAGGGGAAGACTGTTGGGAGCAGCCACAGCAAAAGCTCTGTCACCTCAAAGCAATATCACAACTGAACTTTCTTCTTCTTGTTGGTGTTGTTGTTGTTTTGTGTTTTTTCTTTATAAAGCTCTGGGAAAAATTAAGAGACCACTCCAAATTTCCAGTGTCTCTTGTTTTGACTATGTATAGGCATATGTTTGAGTAGAATGAAAATGTTGGTTTTGCTCCATAAACTACTGTAGCAACAATATTCATAACATTTCTATTACGGTAAGGAATGTAGAGATGAAGGTTCAAGAAAAATCCATACTGGTCTCTATGTTTTTTTCCAGAGCTGTATATAATACACTGATATGGACTTGATATGGTGCGTCTGAAAACAAGTTGAATTGAAGTGACATCCCTTACATAAATTAAAATTCATGAAAAATAAAAGAATGTTGAGTCCTTTTGAAAGTTGGCCTCACCGTGGTTGGGCGACTTCCAGAACACCTTGACCTGCAGCTGGTCGTCATGGTAATGTGGGGCGGCGACCTCCAGGCGCAGGTTGCCGGGGGCGACGGGGTTGCCAGGCGACTCGGGGAGAGGCAGTGAGTTGGACGGAAGCTCGTTGGAGAAATCTTCACCTTTACAGGACAGAGGAAATTAAAATAATACATTTTCAGAATATTTCAAATTTGGTCAATAAAAAATGTAAAAACTAAATAGTAATTTAAAGCTATAGTGTGTCTTCACCTTTAGAGGAAATGATACATTTTGAGAAAATTTAAAATTTGGTCGATGCAAAATTTTTTAAAAACTTAATTAATGCAACACAGAATGCAAGAACATACACCAAAATGAAATACACATACCACCTTCTCTAATAATGCAATTTCTAATGTCTAATCTTGATGTATTTTATGCCCCTGTAAAGCACTTTGAATGGGCTTCATCAAGATACAATGAGCTAAAAGCGGGAACTGCTTTGTTTTGCTTTTAGCCAGCTCTTACTGTTAACTTTGTTGTGAATTACTTCATTTTCCGTAAAAATACTAATACTAATGTGTGTTTCTCCTCATAAAGTAGCTGTTGTGAAGAATACCTATAACTGGCAACGTCACCAAAACACATCATACTTTATAACTAACTGGATTTATGTAAACTGTTACAGGACAGGGGCACATGGAATTCATAAATGCACTATATTGTTCCAGGAATATCATAAACATATTCGTATGAGACTGCACCTGGCTAGCAGCTACTTTTCCCGTTAATTCGTTGACTCACACACGTACTAATTGGCGTTTATCCGGCCTTAACTGACCCTTCGTCCAATACATGGGACCGTGTGTCAAATATTAATACAACTAAATTATGAATGGCAATATGTTCCATGTTAAATTATTGGTACGTAGTTTCATAATTAAGCTGCAGCTGGCTATATAATACTATGCTACTGTGCCCGACAGGTCACCTATAAATACCTCATTTTCCACTGTACGTGTGTGTGTGTGTGTGTGTGTGTGTGTGTGTGTGTGTGTGTGTGTGTGTGAGTGAGTGAGTGAGTGAGTGAGTGAGTGAGTGAGTGAGTGAGTGAGTGAGTGAGTGAGTGAGTGAGTGAGTGAGTGAGTGAGTGTATGTGTGTGTGTGTGTGTGTGTGGCTCTGTTATGAAGTGTGTGTGTGTGTGTGTGTGTGTGTAGGCCTAAATACAGTATCTAACTGTGTGCAAAAATGTGTACTTGAGAGTGTGTCTCTGTTTGGTGAACGGTTGCTAGGGGAGACTTCAGGCGGCTGTATTGTTGAATTACAGCCGCACAGACAGTACAGCTACAGTTTGAAATACTTGTGTAATAAATCTCGGTCGACTGCGAAACTTGTAACTGTATTTATAAAGACCTTACTGTTCATCCTTATAAGAGAAAAACTGTACGGAAATCTAACAAAAAATCATGGTGCCTTCTTAAAGACTATAAGTCACTTCACACTTGGCTCTATTATTGCATTTATTAAAATATATAATGTTTATTTTAAAAAGATTCATGGTACAGTATGTAATATTAAGCTGGTTTGACCCAAACGATTGACTCCTTAAAGGAATACTTCACCCATACGGAACCGGCGTTCTATCATAAAATAACTATTATAATATAATGAATGAGGTTTTTCCTCCCTCAGTCTTCCCTCAGTCTTCCCTTGGCCAAGCTGTCCTGTTAATCCTAGCCCTTACTGTGATGTCACAGTAAGGAAAATGTAGGGTTAGACAGTGAGACCATAAAACACTCTTTCTGCCTTTTCTCAGGCTAGGATGAACCAATTTAATTTTTTTTGCACATTTATACTAAATAGGATCTCAGAATTCAATACACCTTCATATTCCCACCGGTGAAGTAGGTCTTTAAGGTGCAGCCCAGAAGTGTAGCAAACTGCAACAACGTATACTTATACAGTTACACCATTTATGACACATACCACAACACATACCACATATCACAACATAGTGACATAGCAATAGTTATTAGTTAGTTACACAGAAAAATAAGAGACACTTGGGTTAAGTGGGTACCTGTGTTACTGTCACATATACAGTAACAGTACAATACATTGAAGTATACCACTATATTGTATGTTGTATATTTTAAGTCATGCCACCCGTCCATATAAGGAAATATGTTTTTTTTGTTTACCTGTGTGAGTTATCGTGGTGAAGACGATTGGAGACTTTGGGCTTTTGAGTCTCTTCTGACCCCAGTAGGCCACCGTCTGGACTGACAGGAAGTAGGAAGTAGCGGGCAGCAGACCCTGCAGCCACAGCTCACACTGCGCCTGAGAGATACAGAGAAAACGAACACGAAACGAGAAGGTTAGGCTGAGTTTGAAAAGCACTAGTGGGGCGCCCTTAGCTCAGCTGGTAGGGCGCCCCCCATGGGCCTCGGCCAGCAGCGGACCCGGGTTCGATTCCAGCCCGCGGTAGTTCTCTGCATGTCACTCCCCTCTCTGCCCCATTTCAACTCTGTCTCTACACTATCAATAAAGCATAAAAATGCCCAAAAAATATCTTTAAAAAAAGCACTAGTAACGTCCTCCCTCCTACATACTCAACATGTACTGTATATACAGTACTACATATTGTCTACTTAACCATCGATTGTGTATGCGAGGTTCGTCGGACCGTTTACACTGAAGTTTACAGAAGCAATAAACTTCTGTGTCGTTTGAAAAGATGCAATGCATTGTGGGGCGGGTTGAGTAGGAAAAGTAACCTGTCGATCCGTACACAAAATCTTCCCGGAAGTCAGTACTCATCCGGGCATTTCTCGCCTACACAAACTCCCATACACAACCACAACATACTCAAATTGACGTCAAAATGAGTACAAGGACGTTAGTAGTCAATTTGCGAAGTTGAATGCATAATCAATACATTTTGGAACTTGAAATTCAATCACAACTACAGTTACTGCCACCATCATCATAATCATCATTCTAAGTTGTGTGTGTGTGTGTTTTCTAACTGACAGTCTAGACCTGTTCTACATTATAACGTTTGATTGACAGCTCATTAACCAGCTCTAAGTCAATCAGGTCCGTCTGTCTGTGTGGGTCTGAGGTAGTCACAACAAAGAGATGCTTGGATGATAACAAGACTCTGTGTGTGTGTGTGTGTGTGTGTGTGCGTGTGTGTGTGTGTGTGTATGTGTGTGTGTGTGTGTGTGTGTGTGTGTGTGTGTGTGTGTGTGTGTGTATGTGTGTGTGGTTGTGTGTGTGTGTGTGTATGTGCGTCCACTTAAAGACAGAACGAGACAAAAGCGCAAGTTAAAAGCAGTTTCTTGGTGACCTGCAGAGAAAATGGGGTTGAAGTTTTTCCATTACGCTCGAGATAGACAAAACATATGGTCTGTACAGCTGTCTGTGCGTGTGTGCGTGTGTGTGTGTGTGTGTGTGTGTGTGTGTGTGTGTGTGTGTGTGTGTGTGTGTATGCGTGTCTGTGTGTATTTTGTAAAACACAGACAGCGAGGGAAGCCTGGATTTTCTATTTTGGTCCGTAATGTCAGTGGGCATTATATGTTAGAATCCGGTGTGTATTTAAGAGCACTTATTTGGCTACATTTTCCATGTTCGCGTACTTCCTCCAATTTCCTCTTTTTCCTTCACGTTTACAAAGCTAGGTCCCACCGGCGCTATATGCATTCCTGATCGACAGTATATATACGTTTTACACACATCCAGGGAATGTATTATCGAGTGCTTATGGGAGAGCAATAAAATATCAAGGATTTTGAGTTATAGTGAAAACTATTCAGAATGGTTTTCTGGTTTCTATCTACCTGTCGTGATGCTGCTGTCTTTAGGTGTGTGTGTGTGTGTGTGTGTGTGTGTGTGTGTGTGTGTGTGTGTATGTGAGTGAGTGAGTGAGTGAGTGAGTGAGTGAGTGAGTGAGTGAGTGAGTGAGTGAGTGAGCAAGCGATCAAGCAAGCGAGCGAGTGTGCGTCTGTGTGCGTGCGTGCGTCCCTGTGTGTGTGTGTGTGTGTGTCCTACAGCTGCTAGTAGGTAACACTAGTTAGTGGGGGTTGGGGGGATGGGGGGGGGAGTCATTTAAATTCCAGGCGGCCCAACCAAGCAGAACAGAAGGGACCAGACTACAGATAAATGTCTCCACCAGGCTCGTGTCTGGGATCGCCATCACTACTCAGGATAGCTGTGTGTGCGTGTGTGTGTGTGCGTGCGTGTGTGTGCATGTGTGTGTGTGTGTGTGTGTGTGTGTGTGTGTGTGTGTGTGTGTGTGTGCGCGCGAGCGTATGTGTGTATGTGTGTGCGTTAAAACAACTTGATGTTTATGTTTTTAATTATTCTGTCTTTTCTTCTCAAAGTGCATGCTAACGTTAGAGTGGTTCTAAAGCTAACGGATCCCCTTCAAAGACTAGTGTGTACTAGATTAGACTAGATTAGTGTGTACTAATCTCAAGAATAACATCAACATGATAAAACTACATTATGTTCCAAAATGGGCGAGTTTGTCTTTAAACTATAGTGCGTATTTTTTTAATATTTTTTTTCATATGAATGGATGTCCCTTTCATTCAAACCACCGCCAAACGGGCTGAAACAAAGTTGATGATTAAGCCTTTTATCAGCCCCACAAAACTCTCTGTATTTCTCAGTATGACAGCGTTTACAAACTGGTGCCCCCCCTCCCACCCCAACACTGGTGCAGGAGCTCAGAAAAATCCCAAGAAGAGCCCAAGAAATGTTTCAGTTGTTGATTCTACTGCTAAGAAAAAACCTGGATGTACAGCAGAAGGAATAAAATCCATGCTTTATCACCGAAGGCATGCAATCATAGCTGTTTTGTGGAAGCTGTCATGTTTACTGTTATGATGTGTTTTGGTGCTGCTTATGTGTATTTCAGTGCTGCTGACTGGACTATATTGCATTGTGAACATATTGCTTCATCAACCCACCTATAATCATGATGGTAACATCCACCCGCTTTACTGTTATAGCTGCAATAAAGATCCTTTTTAACAATACAGAAAGAGGCCAGTCATATTTCTTAAGAAGTTACATGTACCTCTTTAACTTGAACAACAAGACATTATTTACCTAACTATAAACTTGTTCTAGTGCTTGTTCTTACATTAAAGACCTACTTCACCGGTTGGAATATGAAGGTGTATTGAACTCTGAGAGTGTTTATGGTCTCACTGTCTAACCCTACATTTTCCTTCTTGTGACATCACAGTAAGGGTTGGATTAACAGGACAGCTGGACCAAGGGAAGACTGAGGGAAGACTGAGGAAAGAAAAACCTCATTCATTATATTATAATAGTGATTTTATAATGATAGAACGCTGGTTCCGTATGGGTGAAGTATTCCTTTAACTGTTTTATTGGAAGCTACAACATTATAAAATCATTTTAACATGACTCATTTAGTTTTTTTTTGTTGATGTTTTGTATGTTGTGATGGTGCAGGTGTTTGTTTGTTTGTGTGTGTGTGTGTGTGTTTTAAAAAACTTAAATAATTATTTTGTGAAAAAAAATGATCATAGCTGCAATAAAGATCCTTTTTACCAAAACAGAAAGAGGCCAGTCATATTTCTTAGGAAGTTACATGTACCTCTTTGAATTGGGCTACAAGACTCTGTTAACCACTAAATATAAAATAACTTCCTAACAGTCTCTTGTTGTAGTGCTTGTTTTCACATTAACATACTGTGTTATTGGCAGCTCCAATAGTTACAAATAATTCTAATATCAGACATGTATCACTTTTTTTTTTTTTTACCTTTATTTATACAGGTAAATCCCATTGAGAACGGAGACTCTTTTTCAAGGGAGACCTGTTCCCATTCCCACGTTACCATTCACACACACATTTATACACCGATAGCAGGCTTACTATCGACATTCACACTAGGCAAGGTGGGTGAAGTGTCTTGCCCAAGGACACAACAACCATGACACAGGTGGCAGGGCGGGGATCGAACCTCCAACCCTTTGATCATCAGCCGACCCGCTCTACCACCTGAGCCACAGTCACAGTACCTTTGCATAGATCCTGTGCTGTATACTTTCATGATAACCGATACACTCTCACTAACTCTCTCATGCTGCGGTGACTGTCATGTCGTCAGTACATTTGCGAGACGTTTTTGACTCAAGTTAAAAGCGTTTTCCGACTGCTTGAAAGCCCTCTGTCTCTGTTGTCAGTCAATCTACACACGGCTAAGTTGTCTTTTTATTTCACCGCGGTAAAGCCTGCATGTTGTCATAGCACTCTAACAAAGTTATGCCCCGTGAAGATAATGGTAGAGTATGTATGGGATACTCAAAGAACATATGAACAAAAGGGGCTCAAAAAAAGCAGAGGGAATGCGTGCCAAACAGGGATTTCATGGTCAATATGTCGTAACTAGATCTATTGTAGTGCACATGTAAAAGCATTTCAGCACATAACATCATAAAACCATATTTAGAAAACCTGAAATATCCTTATAAGGCATGAATTTTTTTAAGTATGCTAGTTCAACAGTTATGTAAAAACTAAGGGGGTGCCCAACCTGTCTTGTTTAAAGTGGCTACAAGGAATTTTCAGTTTTAGTTTTTTCTAGCGGCCCCTGTGGACAAAAGTGGTAGTGTTTTTATGACACCAGTGCCTGCTGTCCGAAAGATATTTGATTTGCAGCATTGTTTTCACTGATGGTCTTGTTTGCTGTTACAGGTCATTTATGATTATCAGAGAAAAAATGAGACTGTTACACATTTTTTTTTGAATCCCTCATAGGAGGTCTGAATCCACATCTTTAAATGAGAAATGAGTAGTTCTACCATGTCTCCACCTAAATGTCAGTTGTAAGATGTTTACAGGCAACAGGTGTATCAGAATTCTATAATATGATTCAAATAATTATATAATGTCTACATTTTCAATCTTAAATGTGAGTACAATCTGCTCCTATAGTGCGTGTTGTTTTTCTCTGCCTCCTTGTACCTCTAACCGACATAACACACAAGTTGCTTTGATCGTATCTGCTCCACTTACACACAGTAGCTGCTGTTTACAGAACCTGTTCTCTTTGAGCGCTGCAGTGGCCTGTTAAAAACCCAGTAAACGCACACACACACACACACACACACACACACACACACACACACACACACACACACACACACACACACACACTGCAGTAATCACAACCAGCACACGGCCAGGAATGCATCTGCACGTGTGTGTGGTGCAACGTTTAACAGAGCTAGTAAAAGAGCTCAGGTGCAGCAATATATATAATGTGTTGTGTATGTGGTGGGGTGTGTGTGTGTGTGTGTGTGTGTGTGTGTGTGTGTGTGTGTGTGTGTGTTCACTTTGAATTGTGTCTGTTGTAAGGACCTACTGGAATTTAAACTTACAAACTTAGTAGTGCTGTTAAACACTTAGCAAAAAAGTGAATAAACATATTCCCAGAATTTTCCTTTATTGTTAACAATTTGATTTACGGGCCGGGGTATTGAGGTGTCCTTAGAAGTATAGTAAAATATATGGGTGGGTATGTGTGTTAGCTTTTAGACAATGAGCAAGCACATTACACTATATATATAAGGCTTATAATTCCCCAGTTAAAACCTAGTTCCATATTATGTCCGTCCTTTTTGTCATAAATGAAAATTAGACCATGATGCCATTTTTTTTTATTTTTAGAATTTTTTTATTAAGTAGCTCGGAGGAGTTTTCTAGCGCCCTCTTTGGACAGGAGCGGTATTCCTAAACATCTCGGCTAGTGCATGACGCCGGTGCGTGTGCTGGTATCTATCACTCACATTAAATAATATAAATTGTATTGAATTACTATTTTATTCGTAGAGAACCATGTTTTAGTAATTATAACCATCTAATCAGTCAACAATCAACATATTCTGCCATAGTACAATCATGTTAATAAAAAGCATATCCTTACTTTATGTGTGTGTGTGTGTGTGTGTGTGTGTGTGTGTGTGTGTGTGTGTGTGTGTGTGTGTGTGTGTGTGTGTGTGTGTGTGTGAAAAAGCATATCCTTACCCCCTGTGTCACTCTGCTGTTGCTCTCCTTTCTGCCCAGCTCGTGTGTGCGTGTGCGTGAGTGTGTGTTCGTGTGACTGTGCAGTGTGTGTGTGTGTGCGTGCAGTGTGTGTGTGCGTTTCTGGGCAGAGTGTGTGTGTCGAGACATCCACGTGACTCTGTAGTTGTGTACGGGCAGGTCTCCCTCCGCGGGGGGCTCCCAGCTTAACAAGATTGCCACGGTAACCCCACTGCTGACCCGCGACCTAGGAAACCATAGCAACAACATCACAACAATGTCACAACATGGATATGAAGACAGTTATGGTAATTATGTATATAGACAGCTCCGGAAAATAAATGAAGAGACCACTCCAAATGTTCAGTGTCTCTTGTTTTACTCTTTAGAGGCAATATGTTTGAGTAGAATGAAAATTTTGGTTTTATAATATAAACTACTGACAACATTTCTACCAAATTCACAATATAAATATGGTCATTTAAAGCATTTTCAATAATAAGTAATGTAGAGATAAAGATTTAAGAAAAATCCAGACTGGTCTCTTAATTTTTTCCAGGGCTGTATAGGGGAAGGTGGGGTGATTTGTGCATTTTGGAAGTTGCAAAACCCCTTGTTTCTAGAAAACCGTGGAAGAAATTGGAAATGTGACCACATATTTAAGAAGAGCCATCCATTTGACTCATCCTGTAAAGAAGGGAGACACAAGGAATAAGATATAAGCACATTTAAGCTCAAAAAACTGTGTTTTGCCTTTCAAAGTAAAATTTCCATGATCAAGGTTTTTTGATTATTGTGTCTGAACAATTATAGACACGTTTGAAAACATTTGACACATGTTTTAGTGCTTTGGTATGCTACACTTTGAGTCTATATAGTTAGCACAATGTCAACCCTAAATTGCTGCATCATGACTATTATCCAAAATTCTGGGGATGGGGTGATTTGTGCGCAAGGGCCTGGGTGAGTTATAAGTAAGTAAGTAAGTAAAATGTATTTATAAAAGCACATTTATGACAGTTTGCACTGTCCAAAGTGCTGTACATAGTGCACTCAGTAGGTAAACAATGAAGGTAAAATAACAATAACCAAAATAAAAGACGTAAAGCCCATACATCCACATAAACACAGATAGTAGTGCAGAGGTAAGTAAGTAGTGCAGAGGTTAATGGGGAGGAAACACCAGGGTGTACATATGGGTTTTGAGCCTTGATTTAAAGGCAGAAATGTAGGGGGAATCACATTTGTCAGGTGGCAGTTGGTTCCACAAGCACGGAGCAACTAGTGCAAAGTACATTTCTGAGAGTTGTGCCAGTGGCATGGCTGTATACGCTGGTCACCAAAAGAAAGTGATTGTTTACAGTAGCTCAGAAGAGAGTGACATCTCAATTCCACTTAACGACACCACTGATGAGAGTTCAGATGGCCAGAAAGATGATGATGGTGACTTTGTCATTGTGACACAATGACGCACAAATCACCCCACGTAATGGGGTGATTTGTGCGACAAGACAACTTTTTTTCCGAAAGCTATATTTCTTAAACAGTTTATTCCAGATCCAAAGTTTTTATTGCCAGGGATGCACAACATCCTGAAATATATGTACATATTTGAGTTGGAGACATAACTGTCAAGGCCTCACTTTAAAATCACTTTGAGTAAAAAGTTGCACAAATCACCCCACCTTCCCCTATACTGTATATTAACTAAAATGTATTTCCTTATAAGTTACGTTAAGAAGTAAATGTTTTTAAAGGGGCAACACTTGTTTGTTTTAAGTTTCTTTATAAGTCAATTTACACGAGGAATATTGAAGTTCGTTTTAACCCCGCTGCTGCCCTGCGACATACGAAACCAAAGCAACAAGTCAAACAACGTCAAACAATGTCAAACAACGTCCCAACAACGTCCCAACAATGTCAACATGGGTCTGAAGACAGTTACGGTCATTAAGAAGAAAGAAAATAACTTCCGTGTAAGTCATGGTATGAGGTAAATGTTTTTGAGTTAGTAAAAGTAAAATACAGCAACATTTTGTTTGTACACTGCTTTTGATGTTTGCTTTCCCATCTTTTAAAGGTGGATTTGGCGGTTCTGGAGAATGCCTTTTTGTCAAAAACAGTGAATATCTCCTCACGATCAGTAAAAACCTGGTGTTATGACCAAACTAGGATCTGTATTATGGTATGGGGCCCACTGTAACGAGCAACATGACCATTTACAGAGCCTAGGCTGTGTATTAACACCAGATTTTATTTTCAGTTTTTTTAGGTATTGGGATGTTGGTTTGAAACTAAGATTTGTGCTTGGGTATTTGAGTGTGTTTTTTTAGGCAAAATTAGTTCTTAACCTTACCTAGCAACATGACCATTTACAGAGCCTAGGCTGTGTATTAACACCTAACTCACCAACTGAATGGGTTAATGTGTTCTCTGTCTGTGCAGTATAGCCTCAGACATTGTATCATAATGCTGAACTGAAGCTAGCCATAGTCTGAACTCTGCATGACTTTGTTTAGCGTTACAGCCACAAATAGCAAAGAGATTTTGAAAATATACGAGTGAACAAGAAGAACTGTAATTTGCATCAGACAGGCAATAACTTTCTACTAGACCACATTTTATGAACGATCGCACACAACAACAGCCTGCAGTCCTGGAAGAATGCAAAGTCTACTTTGGGGGCCGACTAGTAACCATGAGGTCTCTGGTTCCTCCACCCAGTACCCATGAGGTCTCTGGTTCCTCCACCCAGTAACCATGAGGTCTCTGGTTCCTCCCAGTAACCATGAGGTCTCTGGTTCCTCCCAGTAACCATGAGGTATCTGGTTCCTCCTCCCAGTAACCATGAGGTCTCTGGTTCCTCCTCCCAGTAACCATGAGGTCTGTGGTTCCTCCCAGTAACCATGAGGTCTCTGGTTCCTCCTCCCAGTAACCATGAGGTCTCTGGTTCCTCCTCCCTGTAACCATGAGGTCTCTGGTTCCTTCTCCCAGTAACCATGAGGTCTCTGGTTCCTTCTCCCAGTAACCATGAGGTCTCTGGTTCTTCTTCCCAGTAACCATTAGGTCTCTGGTTCCTCCTCCCAGTAACCATGAGGTCTCTGGTTCCTCCTCCCAGTAACCATGAGGTCTCTGGTTCCTCCCCCCAGTAACCATGAGGTCTCTGGTTCCTCCCAGTAACCATAAGGTCTATGGTTCCTCCTCCCAGTTACCATGAGGTATCTGGTTCCTCCCAGTAACCATGAGGTCGCTGGTTGGATCCCCGGCACAGGACAGGAGGGTGTCAATAGTAAAACTAGTAGTGGCTGCTATTAAATCTACAGTGCCCACCATCTCTACCATTGTGTCCTTGAGCAAGCCACTTAACCCCAAACTGCTCCAGGGGCGCTGTACTATGGCTGACCCTGTACTCTGACTGAAGTGTGGGCACTTGGGAGGGGATATGTGAAAAGACAAATTTCAATGTAGCCTTGTGTAAATTGACTAATAACTTAACTTTACTTAACTAACCTAACTAACTCACTCAAGCTAGTAATCCAGTGAATAGCATAACCAAGCCTAATACTTTTACTCTTGTGTGCTGTACAATAAGATGTAATAAAAGTTATTCTGATTCTGATTCAAAAAATACCTCAACCGCTCCACTTGTTCTCTTTGGTCCCTCCCCTATGGTCCCTCCCTGACACGCTCTACACACCAACAAAGTCGTGCCAAAGTGAATGGACAGTCCCAACAGCCAATAAGAACAGAGAATCGGAGCCTCACTCTGATTGCTCAAAGTGTCAGCTCATGTTAACTTTGACCAATCAGAAATCATATACCCCAGCTTTAAGTAACTCACTCAAGCTAGTAATCCAGTGAATAGCATAATTTAGCCTAAGAATGTTACTCCTGTATACTGTACAATAAGATTTTATAAAATTGATTCTGATTCTGATTCAAATAAATGATTGAGTTTAGTCAAATTTCAATGTGCCTTGTGTAAATGGACTAATAGCTGACTTAAGGTAGTAATCCAGTGAGTAGCATATGAAAGACATGTCTCAGTTTAGTGGTACAGTACTTCCTCTGTGGACCCACCTGTCAGTGAGCTGTGTTGCCGGCTGGGAACCCGTCCAGTCTAGACTCTGGTTGGTCACTCGCACGTTGATCGGAGGTTCTGGAGGAGAGGGGTCTAAAGAGAGAGAGAGAGAGAGAAACAGAGAGAGAGAGAGAGAAAGAGAGAGAGAGAGAGAGAAAGAGAGAGAGAGCAACAATTAATTTTATCTAAAGATGAATTTTTGGCATTTCCCAGGTTTATTTGACAGTACAGAGTTGAGGTGGGGAGAGAGAGGGGGGATGACCTGCAATAAAGGTCCGAATTTGAACCAGCGACCACTGCAACGAAGGCCGGAGCCGATATGGTACACGCTCTATCCACTACGCCACCGGAGCGCCCCGCAAGAGCAACAATTATTAACAGAATAATAGGTTTAGGTACTTCTGTTAGCTCTGAGTAGTGCCTAATAGTCTTCTTCAGGCCGTTTGTACGTAGACAGCGAAGCAAAACTCCAGGGCAAAGAACAAGAAGAAAATCATGGTAGCACTGCCTATGTAACTTTTCATGATAATAAGTCATGGCAGTTATAATGTTCTGTGTGAAACCCATGAGTCAGATTGTTCTTTCAAAAGCTGATGTCCCTTTGACGTGGGGGTATTATGCATTATACAGTACGAGCTGGACTTAAAATACAATAAACCTAAAATACCTCATGTCCACCACTTACAGTACTTTATGAAACTTGATACAAGTTGTCATGCATGATTATAATTATCCATTGTGTGTTTTATAAATCTTTTGAGATGCATTTTCATGTCTTATGAATGTTCTCATTGAGGTGCCCTTCATAAAGTGTTACAAAAATCATTTGTTGCTGGTTGTTCAGCTTATTGTTTTGAATGTAAAAATTGACAGTGACTCAAGTTAGTTAATGAGATTTTACTAACTCAGAGCTTTTTCTTTCTTGCCTTCTCAGGGCATTGTATAGAGAAAAAATAACATGAATAAATCAAAATGAAGCCATAAAAGTGTAGTGGACTTTCCCAGTAACAACTACACCCCCTGATCAAGGCATATGTTTGTTTCAAGGCATATGTTTGTAATGATGAATACTCCTCGCCTACTCACTGCCCCAGTCACATGGAAACTACACGATTTAGTGAAGATTAATTGGGGTTACGACCGAGCTTTCCCACCCAGCTAAAAAAAATGCTT
>NC_137212.1:5011350-5021350 GCF_949987685.1 Ammodytes marinus
CCACCCATACTCATTTTGACGTCAATTTCCGGGAAGATTTATGGATCGAGAAGATACTTTTCCTACTCAACCGCCCCACAATGCATTGCGTCTTTTTAAAGGATATGTTTATTTTTATTTTTATTCTTTATTGGTTCTGTGTACTTCAGTGTAAATGGTCCGACGAACCTCGCATACACAATCGATCGTTAAGTAGACAGTATGGAGTACATACATGTTGAGATTGTCACCTATCTAGATATTTGGGGGCATTGCATAACCCCTCTATCCCCCCCCCCCTCAAATTACGCCCTTAATTCCAGGTATCTAATACTGTTTTGATGATTTTCCTATACCTCAATCACACAGGCATTCCTCACAAATCCATTCTATATCTTCTTTCAAAAACCTGACACAAAGCCTTTTGTACATTGAGACAAACTGGAATGTCCAATGATGAACACATTCAGATTGGAATTACATCTGTAATAGTGAAATTAAACGATTTGCTTAATTTATGGCCAAAAAATTGCTAAAGATTCTCATGTTTTGTCTCCCTGACAGAGCGAATGTAATCACTGCTTAAAATCTACTCATCCGCAATCACTCAGACACACACACACACACACACACACACACACACACACACACACACACACACACACGAGCTGCCATCTATTTAAGTCTATAATGAGCGTTCAGTCATTCAGAGTCAGCCGGTGGAACGACTGTGGCTGCCTGTGGTTCCTTTTTAAGCTCTGCTTATTTACCTAACCTCACACACACACACACACACACACACACACACACACACACACACACACACACACACACACACACACACACACACACACACACACACACACACACACACACACACACACACGTAGAGTGCTCACACAAGGACGTACGGCGCGCACACACACATAGATACACTCAGACATACAGAGTGGACACAGACACACTCTCTCTCTCACACACACACACACACACACACACACACGGTCTACCCTGGCAAAGTGTGTGTGGCTGGGTGCAGAGGTTTAGACAGCGAGGCAGCAGACAGATGGAAACACAGACTAACATCTCAGCTGAAGAGTTTCATCATTGAGGCAAAGGGAGAGTTATGAGGTAAAGATATGTTGTTACAAACTCTGTGGCATGGCTCCACTCTTAAAGGTACAGGCACACATTTTTATACATCTTCAATGGTGATACTGTCAAAGTTGCTAGTTGGAGAGAATTAACCATATAAGGCCGTTTCAGACGGAACGCATTTGTCGCCCCTGGCAATGCATTCTCAATGGAGAGGCGAGCGGGCAGAGAGAAGGCGCGGCGTTCTGTCAGGCGGCACGACAAGCGGGCGCACTCCCGTGGAACTGTCGCTTCCGTGCTCGTCGAACGCTTGCGCACGCTCGTAGGAGCCGTTGGAAAAGTTGAGAACTGTTTATCTTTTTGTCGCGGCGGTTGAAAAATCACAATCGCGCTCGTCCGCCCGTCACTTCACACGGGGAGCGCAAAGTGAAGCCGCGGTGCCAGGCGACAACGCGAGCGGAATGTCGCCTACCGTCTGAAACGGCCTATAAGCTACGGCTAATATCCCCTAATAATGTTACTGGGGATATGGCAGTTTTTCTTGTTTTTTTTTAATTATTATTCAAAGTACGTTGTGATACCTTTTTGTGAATGGAAAGTGCTATATAAATTAAGTTTGATTTGATAATGATTGATGATAGAATGCCTCTACATAGGTCTATTATGGAAAGATGACTCAGAAACATTAAAGAAATGTATTGGACTAATATATTTCTGCCAATGACTAGTTTGTTTTTTTCGTCCATATTTCAATTATTTTACTCTATTAATAAAAAAAAATTAATTACTTGTTGATTCCTAAACTTTCTAAGCCTTTTTATTAAAGGTGCAGTGTGTAATATGACATCATCAAGTAAGTTCTAGAAAATTCTAGAATGCAACGCTCCCTGGGTAACCCCAACCCTTTAGAATAATAACAGAAGCTACAGTGGCCTTCAAGGACAAGAACAATTCTAAATTTTAAACAATGCACCTGATGACATTCCAACTATGACACTTCCAAAATGGCGGTGACAAGGCCTTGGTCCAAAGTATGGAGAAATATGGACATATATGAGACCCTTTCTAAGGAAAAAAATAATAATTCTAAAAATAAAATTCAGCTATTATGCACTAAATTAAATGTACTTATGGATATTATAATTATTTTCTACAAAATCTGCTAGGAAATAAAACCCAAAATTCTACACACTGCAGGTTTAACATTCACTGATTTATTGATTTGTAACCTTTTTATTGGTCTCCTAGTCTTCTCAATTCCTGCTGTAAACATTTATTTTTAATTTAATTTTACTTCATATTGTTTTATTTTAAAATATAGTAGTTTACCATGGCGATAGTAGTCCATGGTGATGCGTGGTCTTCACTGGGATGTATTCCAGAGTTCCAGCGCGACTGAAGCAGGTAGACGACCGGCTCCACGCTCACATTGAACCTGGAGACCCAGAGGACCTGACAGACAGACAGACAGAGGGAGGGACAGACAGACAGACAGACAGACAGACAGACAGACAGACAGACAGACAGGCAGAGGGAGGGAGGGACAGACAGACAGGCAGACAGGCAGACAGACAGACAGACAGACAGACATACAGACAGAGGGAGGGACAGACAGACAGACAGACAGACAGACAGACAGACAGACAGACAGACAGACGGACGGACGGACAGACAGACAGACAGACAGACAGACAGAGGGAGGGAGGGACAGACAGACAGACAGACAGACAGACAGACAGACAGACAGACAGACAGACAGACAGACAGACAGACAGACAGACAGACAGACAGACAGACAGACAGACAGACAGGCAGACAGACATACAGACAGAGGGAGGGACAGACAGACAGACAGACAGAGGGAGGGAGGGACAGACAGACAGACAGAGCGAAGGAGGGACAGACAGACAGACAGACAGACAGACAGACAGACAGACAGACAGACAGACAGACAGACAGAAAGGCGGACAGGCAGACAGACGGACAGAGAGACAGACGGATAGAGAGACAGACGGATAGAGAGAGGGAGGGAGGGACGGACAGACAGACAGACAGACAGACAGAGCGAGGGACAGACAGAGGGACAGACAGACAGAACAACACAGAAACACAGTTAACTACATATTATTGTGTCATATGAACCAGAGCACAGCCCGCCTCATCTAAACCAACTTACCTTCACTCTGCCCTCAGGGTCCTCTGAGAAGACCATCTCTCTACGGGGCTTCAGGGGCACGCCTGTGAAGACACCACACAAACAAGGGATTATTTAAACTATTCCGGCAATTTCTTTAATTGAACTGTAATACAGTAATATTACTGTATTTAACATAGAGAGGGGGTGTCATGTGAATGTTATTTAAAATAAATTAAACAACAATAATTGGAATGTGTGTTGATGGTCTACTAAAATATTACTGTTATTATTAATTATTTCTATCACTTTGGGGGTTCACATAAGATAAAAAGACAAATATTCACATATTGACACTAGGAAAATAAACATGGACACCAGGCAAAGAAAATGTTATTTTAACTATTTATGAAGCATTATTTAAGAGGATAAAACAGAGAAGAAAATAACTAAACAATAACAATAACTGATTTTGTCAGGACAATCCCATTTCTCAGGCAGGGATTGACTGACAGTCAATTAACAATGAGTTATACTAGTATGAAAGAAGACTGTTATAAATGCAAAATAGACAGAAATCTCTTAAATTAATTGTTTTTGCCTGCAGTCTCTCGCACATACACTTGCATGTACCTTTATACAGACTCAAAATTGACCAGTGCTTGTAAAATCAATATTTTTTACTTCTGTGTCTCATTTTAACAACTAGGTCCTAACCACTTGCATTTACCTTTATACATATTGGCCGGCGCTTGGCAGGTGTGTCCACAGCCGTTGGAGCAGCACTTCCTGGGGGCGGGACAATGCTGGTCTGAGTGACAGCTCTCCACGCAGGCCGCGGCGAATCCCGTCGCTCGCTGGGGCGCCGGGCAGTCGCCCTGACGACTGGAACTCAGAGAGGTCAGGAACTCCCTGCTCGTCACACACTCTGTCTGCTTCTAAAGGGGATAGAGTGTGTGTGTGTGTGTGTGTGTGTGTGTGTGTGTGTGTGTGTGTGTGTGTGTGTGTGTGTGTGTGTGTGTGTGTGTGTGTGTGAGTGTGTGTGAGTGTGTGTGTGTGTGTGTGTGTGTGTGTGTTATTATAACAGTTGACACACAACAGAAATAATACGTAGTGCATGTAAACACACAGGAGGGCAGAAAAACACACACACACACACACACACACACACACACACACACACACAGAGGTGAAAGTGTTTTCTTTGGTCAAATTCAACATATTTTTTGAAGGAAGCCCTTGCATTCTGGTGGTCTCTAAGGGGGTGCATGTGTGTTTAAGTGTGTGTGTAAATGTACAACTATTTTTGTGAGAAACAATTTGAGTTTTAGACCTTAGACTTGGGGACACTTTTGCCGGGACATGCCTTCAAAGGAGCAGTTTGCGGGTTAAGAATAGGTTTTAAGGTTTATGTTAGGGTTAGTGTAAGGGTTGGGGTTAGGCATTTAGTTTTGACGGTCAAGGTAAATGCATTATGTCAATAAATGTCCTCACAAGTATAACCATACAAGCATGTGTGTGTGTGTGTGTGTGTGTATGTGTGTGTGTCTGTGTGTGTCTACGTGTGTGTGTGTGTGTGTGTGTGTGTGTGTGTGTGTGTGTGTGTGTGGGTGTGTGTGTGTGTGTGTGTCTACGTGTCTGTGTGCACATGGCTGCAGTCAGATTAGCAGAATGTAAACACAAGCTTTTGCTAATAGCCATGAATTACCTTTGGTTCCTAACCAGCCGCTAACACGCTTCAGCTATTGTGATGAAAAACTAATCTATCCCAAAACCACAGCGGCGGGCTTTGCAAATATATCATTCAGGGGCCACACACACACACACACACACACACACACACACACACACACACACAGAGAGAGCGTATACACACACACACAGAAACACACACACACACACACACACACACACACACACACACACACACACACACAGAGCGTATACACACACACACACACACACACACACACAGCAGATGCACACTTCACTTTCACTTGTTTACATTTAAAAGCTCACAAACATGCAATTCATAACGCACATGTGCATAAACACACGGTGGAATGCTCATTCATTACATTAGAAAAAAAATGGCTTCTCACTGCCAACAACAGCACATTGCTGGTGCAGGAGGGACACCGCCACCGAGGGTGTTGGGACACCCACACACACACACACATGCGCGCGCAAACACACACACACACACACACACACACATTCACATACACACACACGTACACATACACACACACACACACATACACACAGACAGACAGACAGACACGCACCACACGCGCACACACACACACACACACACACACACACACACACACACACACACACACACACACACACACACACACACACACACACACACACACACACATGCACACGTACAGACAGACAGACAGACAGACAGACACGCACCACGCACGCACATACACACACACATACACACACACACACACACACACACACACACACACACACACACACACACACACAGTCTTACCTCACAGGACTTTGGAGAAAGCACCTTCCTGGTTTCCCACAGCTCTTTACACGGCTGAAGGCACTGCACACAAACAGATAGAAACAAACAACATATGGATAAATTAAGTGCTCCAACATTAACACTTAAAGGCTCTGGCAACCCACAGACATAAATATATGACATTAATGTTGGGTTTCTCTATAAGCTGTTTACAGTCATCCAATTAAAAATTTATTTTCATAAATATTATAACATTTAGTCTAAAAAACTGCTTTTTTGCTGTCTAGAACATTTTGCAGGGCGGTGTGGGCGTGGCCAACAACGTTCTGTAAGGGAACGTTCTCTCACTCACGGTGCTGAGCAGGTTTAGCCCAGTTCAGACAAAAGATTCACCACACAACGAGACGCAAACTAGAAAATGCTGCACATGCTCACAACGAGCCTGACTGGCAGTTCACGCTGCTGCACGGGCTGCGACGGTAGCTGGTTTCCCTAGCAACGCTGAATGCTTTGGCACAGCTGAGAGCGCAAGCTCAACATCACTTGCAGAAAGTAACTTATTATTATTAGGCCTATATAGGTTTGCAATTAGTTGTAGGATATTTTTTCCCACTACAACCGCAACCTGTTTAATTGAAACAGGTGTCAGTGTCACAATGAAAATATATAAAAATATATCTGTCTCATATTTATTGTTATATCTTATTAATTTATTTCCCATTTAACTTGCAAAAAAATCTGCTATCTATTTTAGACATATGCATTTTTAAATGTTTTTGAGGATAGGAGTGGGAATAAGAGAGAGAGAGAGAGAGAGAAAACGGAGTCGGATTATGTTTCTCATCACGTGAGCTGATGCGATATGCGGTTTGAATTAAGAGCACAAGGAGTACAATATAAAAAAAGACAATCAAATGAGTTCAAACCAGCCGGCCAGTTGGATCCTAAGCATGCAGGCTAACGTTGTCCAGACGATCAACAGTGTGGAGACCCGCTGTTGAAGTAGCCTACGCTACAGGCAGCCACAGAAACATATTCTCAGAAGGGAGTGCTGACAAAAAAAAACTCTGCCTGCACTTCAATAAAAACTCGCTACATTGATAAAAAAAAATGCATCACCAATGCAGTATTGTTACATGCAGCAGTGACACATGCCGTATTGGGCCGATTATAAAACGGGGTTTCCCCATGGGTTTCCCCCTGGGAATATGTCGTAAAAAGTCGTGTCGTTTTATATTCGGTGTCTAATATTCAGCGTCCAGTTATGGACTGACCGTTACCAGAGCGATCATCAGCTGGGCTTGTGTCCAACTTGTGTTTATTTATTTATTTTCGGGTGGAGCACGAGCTGCGCACTCAGATGCGGCCGGACAGAGGTGTGTGCGCTTGGATAGAGAACGAAGTGACGAGAGGAAAAAGAGGCACGGGAAATGGCCAAAGATCTCCACATCCCCAGCACTGAATTCAAAGCCTTGACTTTTTTTTTTGTTGCGAGTCGACGTGTCAGAGGCATGAATCGGCGCAGCGATCGACAGTGGATTTTCTGCGCAATTTGGAGACGTGTCTCTCAGGTCTCGGGACACAATCGGATCGTGAAAGCCTGTCCCCTCTACAACATTAACGTTCAGGAATCCCCGGTGATCATTTAGTCTTAAACCACATAGTTTTTCTGCACGGCGGCTCGGCGAGGTGTCACTGTGGACGTTACCATCACCGGGGTGCGCGCTGCTTCGCTCAGACGAGCCTGTGAGTGTAGGCGCAAAGAGACAGTCTGTATCTCTTGCGCGGCTCCAGAGATATTGTATATATTTGTTTTTAGAGCGTGTGACGTCCCAAGATAGAGACGTAAGCCAACGTTCGAATCAGAAATTTTCAAATGGCCGTCCCAATGCATTTTAGAACAGAGATCCTTCGCGTGACATCACAAGATATAGCTCGCTCTAAGCCAAGGCAACATTCGAATCAGGATTTTTCAAATGCTCGACCAACTGACATGACAGTAGCTTAGCGCGGGGCTAACAGATATTCCTAAGACCTTTCATATACATATTAGCACTGATTTTACCACCCAAATAACATAGTTACAAGGATTTAGTGGATTTGGGTTGCCAGGGCCTTTAATTCATCACTTTTTTTAAACCTTTACTTATACAGGTAAATCCCATTGAGACCTGAGACTCTTTTTCAAGGGAGACCTGTTCCCATTAACAAGTTACCATTCACACACACATTCGTACACCGATAGCAGGTTAACTATCGACATTCACACGAGGCAAGGTGGGTGAAGTGTGTTGCCCAAGGACACAACAACCATGACACAAGTGGCAGGGCGGGAATCGAACCGTCAACCACCTGAGCCACAGTCGCCCTACTCATCATTTATTGGATCTGTGTGGATATCATAAGTAAAACACTTATAACAACATGTGATCAAATCCTTCTGTAATAACCTTCAGAATAGTGCTAAGAAAGATTATGCAAAGTTTAGTTGATGTAAGTGCTTTAGAAGTTGAGATTTTCGGTTCAGAGTATTTGAAAAAAAACTGATGTTGAGATAGTGGCAGTTAAAGATGGTTGTATAGGAGAAACATACAGACGCAAAATAGACAAGGTTTAGTCAAATAAACACCTGAATGTACATTTTGAACCTTGTATAAATACTAGTATGAAAGAAGACATGTTATGGACGCAAAATAGACAAAAATCTTAAAATTGACCAGTGCTTGGAAAAAAACAATCCCTACGTTCCAAATCACATACTCTTTCTTTTACATTCTAAAGTACACATACTAAAGTACAGAAGAGTTTTAGGGCCACAGGAGAGGAAAAAAATCAGATAAGGAAGTCTTTTTTTTTATTATGTTGAGAAAGATACTCCAAAATGCTATTGGAGTCAGTGGGGCATTTACGTATGTATTTTCAGCATACTACAATTGACGTGCATGTATTGGGACATCCTAAATCTTTTTTTGGTGTACTAAATAGTAGGGAAGTATGGAGATTGGAACGCAGGGAATGTCTTTGCCTGCAGTGCCTTGCCTTATAGGACACTAAACAGAGTGTTATCGATCCAATTCAACTCCGCACCAGAAAGAAAAATGAGGCCATTACCCCAAAAATCTAACTTTTCTTTTAATAGCTGAAGTTGGAAGAAGAAGAATTATTTTTTAGTACAATGATAAATGACAGTGACAGAGCTCTCGGTATTTCAAGAAGGTAGGGAACACACAAAAAGAAAAACGCACGCATACACGCATACACACACACACACACGCGCGCGAATACACACACACACTGACTCTCTCTCTCTCTCAAACACTGACTCTCTCAAACTCTCAAAGACACAGACGCACACACACAGACGTGCGCACACACACACAGACGCACACACACAGACGTGCGCACACACACACAGACACCCACATACACACACACACACACACACACACACACACACACACACACACACACACACACACACACACACACACACAC
Organism: Ammodytes marinus; assembly: GCF_949987685.1. NCBI lineage: Eukaryota > Metazoa > Chordata > Actinopteri > Uranoscopiformes > Ammodytidae > Ammodytes > Ammodytes marinus. The sequence goes on from NC_137212.1 coordinate 5,020,548, forward strand.
ACACACACACACTCATCTGGTTTGCCACCTCAGTGAACTGTTGAATGATGGCTCTTACCAAATTAAAACCAGACAACGTATAAAAACTGCGGTTTCACCCCCAGCCCTCCCCCCTCACAGCCCCGTCTGTCTCCCTCTCTGCTCCGCACTGTGTGTGTGTGTGTGTGTGTGTGTGTGTGTGTGTGTGTGTGTGGCTCCCATACTGCGCCTGGCTTCAATCACTCTCTCTCCAATTCATTCCATCTCACTGATTCCACAGGGAACAAACAAGAATCAACAAAACGCCATAAAAACTTCATCTTTGCACACACACACGCACACGCACACGCACACACACACACACACACACACACGCACACGCACACGCACACACACACACACACACACACACACACACACGCACACACACACACACACACACACATGCTTCTATTGGACGAAAAAGCTGTTTTAAATAGGCTTGAGTTGTTTGCAGACTGATGACTATAAATATTTCAAATGACAACAACTCTATGTGGCGCTTTTTAGGGGGTTACCACAATCACACTCGAGCATTTAAGAGTGTGTAAACTTTCATTTTTCAATTGATATTTACAATAAACGGCGAAACACAACATAGTAACTTGTCAATGAGATTCAAATCTTGAACAGTGTAAGCCAGATGTGCTGGCTTCACTCACACACACACACACACACACGAACGTGCACACACACACACACACACACAGGGGCGCACAGACATGCACAGACTTACACACACACACACATATGGATTCAACGCAGAGACACACAATCACACACAC
>NC_137212.1:5026350-5028850 GCF_949987685.1 Ammodytes marinus
ATCACTGAATTAACAGCAATATTTCAATAATGTGTTTTACTTTTAAAGGTGCACCATGCAGTTTTAGTGGAGGTGGATTTGTTGACTTTTACAGGGCCTGCAGTTGTTATTGACTGCCTTTTTGCACAAATTACTTATTTATTATCTGAAACCAGTTACTGAATCCTATATTTTATGTACTGTATCTATGTGTTTGTTTGTGGCTGTTATCTGTTTACCACGGGGGTAAACGTTGTCTCGATTCCCTTATATGTCTTGTACTTGTGAAGTTATTGACAATAAAGCTGACATGACTTGACTTGTTAGTGTACAAAAGATATTTAAACTGCAGAGTGACCATTTAAAGCTGTGGTATATGGTTTCTGATTGGTCAAAGTGTCAGGGAGGGACCATAGGGGCGGGACCAAAGAGAACAAGTGGAGCGGTAGAGGTATTTGGATTCGAATCTCCAGCCCAACTGCCACTTTCTCCCCAAATCCTCCACCCCAGCTTTAATACAGACTTAGACAAATGAATGAAGGACTACTATTACTAATACTCACGTTACAGTCCTCCTCTGGTTGTTGAGAGGAGACATTGAGGGGCAGATCAGCTGCAGGAACTTTCTCGGTCTCTGGTTCCAGTTCTTTGTTTTGACCAAAGAACTCCACGACCTCACAGTCAGAGTCCCATCCTGAAGCCTCCTCAGGTCCACTGATCTCCTGGAAGTAAACAGTTCATTTTATATGTTAATTATAGCAATAATGATCACAATCATTTATTTCTATGTGTATTCCTGATGTGAAAATCAGTTACTATGGACTGAGGTAACACTGTACAATAATGCTACATTAATAACTGTTAGTCAAAGCTAAGTTAATGCCTATTAAGCATTAAGTAAGTGTTTATGTTTAGTTATTTACTGTTAGTCAATGCTTCGTTAAGTAAAGCTTAGTTAAGCATAAACTCAGCTCAAAAGTTAGTTAATGCTTCATTTTGTTATTAAGCATTTATTAACAGTTAGGCAATTCTTAGTTAATGCCTTAATTAAGCCTTAATTAAGCATTTACTAACATTTAATTAATGTAGCCTTATTGTAAAGTGTTACCACAACTGAAATAAATGACTTAATACTCACGTTACAATCCTTCTCAGGGAACAAAGCTGAGTCAAGTCTTTCTAAATCAGAGTCAGAATCAGAGTCCCATCCAGATGGCGTGAGGACCACGTCCTTGGTTCCACAGATTCCCTTCAAGAAAACGGTTTATTTTCAAAGTTTATTTCTGATGTAAAAATGTGATAAACAGGAATGAAATAAATGACTATTAATACTAGGGGAGGCAGTGGTGAAGTGTGTAGGGCGGTCGACCCTCAACTACAGGGTCGGTGGTTCGATCCCCCGTCTCCCCGTCACATGTCCAAGTGTCCCTGGGCAAGGAGACACTGAACCCTACATGTCTCCTGATAGTTAGCTTGTACCCTGGTGGTAGCTGCTGCTGCTGCTATCGTGTATGAATGTGTGTGTGTGACTCTTAAAAAAGAGTCTCCGGTCTCAATGGGATTTACCTTTATAAATAAAGGTTTACCTGTATGAAAGAAATTAAATTAAAATAATAACAGACTATTAATACTAACGTTCCAATCCTCTGATTCTGAATCTGAGTCCCACCCTGAAGGAGTGAGGGCCAATTCCTCGGTTCCACAGATTTCCTGGAAGACAACAATTTATTTCTATAATCAACTTAAAGGTGCTACAAGGAACTTTTAAATATTTCTGAAACAGTCTTATTTTTCCTCTGACGATCATAAATGACATGTAAAAGCAAAATGAGACCATCAGTGCAAAGAATGCTATTTCTATATCGTTTTTCTTAATGCCTTTGTCATGGGAAAACTGTTCATATGGACTGAAATAAATGACCATTAATACTCACGTTACAATCCTCAGGGGACAAAGTTGCCTCAACTGTTTTTTCAGCCTGATTCACTGGCACTGAGAAATCCGGAGTCGTCCCTGAAACACACGGAGAGACAATTATCGAGACGTTCTGGACCAAATCTTGACCTACCTGCTGTTCCGTCTGTGTGCCAGGAGCCCGGGTCTGTGTTGTGAGTGCGACCTTGGGCTTTACGCTGATCACACGGGCCTTTGAGTTGCTCTGGATCGAAGAATCGGGGACCGTATTCTTCGTTGCACAGACATGATCCTTGGTTCCTCTGCTTGCTGGTGTTTTAGAGGACATTTCATTCTCCTGATTGCACAGGGCGAGTTCCTCCTCAAAAGCTGTTTTTGAACCCTGGAAGAAAACGTTTTTTATTTCAAGTTAAGTTATCTTTATTATTAGTAAATGTACACAAGGCTACATTGAAATTTGTCTTTTCTCAGATCCCCCTCTCAAGTTCCCACACTTCGGAGGGGGTCAGAGCACAGGGTCAGCCGTAGTACAGCACCCCCGGAGCAGTTTGGGGTTATGTGTCAGAAACCATTCCTTGAACAGTGCATTCATTTTTTCACAGTGAC
>NC_137212.1:5041350-5043850 GCF_949987685.1 Ammodytes marinus
GGAGTTGGAGCTAAAAAACTTTCCTCAAAACGGACTATAATAGTTCACAGTTCCTACAGTGCTTATAGAATAACACTTCTGAGGTTCTTATAACCAAGTTCCTAGAACTATGCAATGTGACATCACAGTAAGAGAAATGTAGGGTTAGACAGTGAGACCATAAAACACTCTTTCTGCCTTTTCTCAGGCTAGGATGAACCAATTTCAATTTTTTTTGCACATTTATACTACATAGGATCTCAGAATTCAATGCACCTTCATATTCCCACCGGTGAAGTATGCCTTTAACTTTGTCTGTTGTGTAATCTGGTTCATCACTCTTTCTCTTAGCATTTCTTTAGTGAACTATGCTGTACTGTATGTTTCAGCATCTTTCTTTCCACATAACAACATTGATTCCTTTTGATATAAAATGAAATCCATCACTGCAAACTTTCAGCCTCTTAAGTAATTGAGACGACATGGGAAATCAAATGTATCCTTTAGTTTCCAAGTTTGCCATTGAGTGTGTGTGTGTGTGTGTGTGTCTGTTTGTGTCTGTGTCTGTGTCTGTGTCTGTATCTGTATCTGTGTCTGTGTCAGTGTCTGTATCTGTGTCTGTGTCAGTGTCTGTGTCTGTATCTGTGTCAGTGTCAGTGTGTATGTGTGTGTGTGTGTGTGTGTGTGTGTGTGTGTGTGTGTGTGTGTGTGTGTGTGTGTGTGTGTATCTGTGTCAGTGTCTGTGTATGTGTATGTATCTGTGTCAGTGTGTATGTGTGTGTGTGTGTGTGTGTGTGTGTGTCTGTATCTGTCAGTGTCAGTGTGTGTGTCTGTGTCAGTGTCTGTGTCTGTGTCAGTGTCTGTGTCTGTGTCTGTATCTGTGTCAGTGTGTATGTGTATGTGTGTGTGTGTGTGTGTCTGTCTGTCTGTGTTTAAAATTCAGTGAGAAAAACCTATACAGTTCTATATACAGGGTCTCAATCCAAGTCTGCATAAAAGGCCCAAAAAGGAGCTAGGGGAAAAGTAATACTAGTCCCCGAATTATTCTCTAAAAATATCTGTCAAAACTTATTGAGCATGTTAACACTGCCAAAAGGGGCTTTATGAGATCCTGTAGTGGAATGTATTATGAGAACAAGTCCCATTTTGTTAACATGTTGCCTTCGTAATGGCCCTAAAATTGGGTTTATAAACATTAAAAAATGTAGCTCCCCGGAGAAGACGTCTTGAAATCTAACTGTGCTGCGAAGAGTTTTTTCCCCCAATAGATAAACAGTTAAGGACCAGTGGGCTCACTACTTCCTCCACAGTCTCTCTCTCTCTCTCTCTCTCTCTCTCTCTCTCTCTCACACTCTCTCTCTCTCTCTCTCTCTCTCTCTCTCTGTGTGTCTCTCTCTGTCTCACACTAAAACACACTCTCTCTCTCTTTCTCTCTTTCTCTCTTTCTCTCTGTCTGTCTCTGTCTCTCTCTCTCTGGTTCTCTCTCTCTATGTTTCTATGTTTCTGTCTCTCTAAAACTAACACACACCAAGCTCTCTCTCTCTCCGTCTCTCTCTCTCTCCCTCTCTCTCTCTCACAATAACACACACACACATAGTCTATCTCTCTCTCTCTGTCTCCCTCTCCCCCCCTCTCCCTCACTCACTAACACACACACTCTCTCTCACACTCACACTAACACACACACTAACACACTCCCTCCCTCCCTCTCTCCCTCCCCCCTCTCCCTCTCTCACTAACACACGAACATACTCCCTCCCTCTCTCACACACTAACACACTCCCTCTCTCTCTTTCTCTGTAAAATGATCGGATTGGTTTATTATTTATTCAGAACGTTATTCATATGATAGCGTCACTATCAAAATACATGTTTCACTGAAACTTTCCTGGCCACATACGACATACTTTAATAATATAATAAATAAATAAAATAGGAAGTTGAGAGCTTTGGCTTCTGGTATAATTGTAAAATCAAAGTGTGTCAGTAAAAGCACTGTATCGTTTACAGAAACTAAGGTGTCATAGATATCAGTTTTAGTACCAGAAGTGAAGTGCAGCCCTTTCCTGGATTTTAATGGGACTGTGTATTTGCGGAGTTATGGAAGCAGATGGTTTTTATACAGAACTGTATAAGAAAAAGTGTGAAATATGAGATCAGAAGATATCTTTCTTCATCATTAAACTAGTGCATGTTCAGGTTATGCATTAAAGCTGGGGTGAAGGATTTGGGGAGAAAATAGCAGTTGGGATAGAGATTCGAATCCAAATACCTCAACCGCTCCACTTGTTCTCTTTGGTCCCTCCCCTATATGGTCCCTCCCTGACACGCTCTACACCAACAAAGTCGTGCCAAAGTGAATGGACAGTCCCAACAGCCAATAAGAGCAGAGAATCGGAGCCTCGCTCTGATTGGTCAAAGTGTACAGCTCATGTTAACTTTGACCAATCAGAAATCATATACCCCAGCTTTAATACATGTCTATTCCACTGTTGTGTTAGTGACAAACTCTTGGACTCCT
>NC_137212.1:5068850-5071350 GCF_949987685.1 Ammodytes marinus
CACACACACACACACACACACACACACACACACACACACACACACACACACACACACACACACACACACAGCACACAGCACACAGAACCACTGGGGCTAAACTCTGCGGTTAATGACTTTCCCACCCACTACACAGCAGGCACATGTTGAAGCCGTTACCGTTAAGTGGGTTTTCAAACTCGGTAACGTCCTAATGTCCCCGTTAATCTCACATTCCGCACTACAAAGGCCACGGAACACGGGCCAGCCGTTTACCTCAGATGAGTGATTTAGTCAACGTTTATAACCCCAGTAACGTTTGGTTCTCAAAGTACTGACAGAGAGGCCATGAGAGGCAACAATGGCAGTTCAGGGGGTTCGAAACGTTCATATAGAGGCCCCGCAAAAAATTAAGATTTTTCTCAAATCTTCATCTCTACATGACTTATTGAAAATGTTCTTAATGACAAAAAGTGAATTGGAATTTGGTAAAAATGTTGTCAGTAGTTTATATTATAAAACCAAAAATGTTCATTCTACTCAAACATACATTGTAAACGGAGAGACACTGAACATTTGGAGTGGTCTCTCAATTTTTTCCAGAGCTGTGTATCTGCTTACCTGTAACTATATTTCTAAAGATTTCAGACGCCTCTAAAGTGGACCATTGATGCGATTTCAACCTGGCCAACCTCCCACCGTTGCAGTGGCTTCTAACTAGCCTAGCGTTGGGCAATGCGGACAGTGCTGTAATGGTAGCTTGTTTAGTCCGATAAACCTTCCGTGTCGTTTAAAAAGACGCAATGCATTGTGGAGGGGGGGTGGGGGGGGCGGTTGAGTAGGAAAAGCATCCTATCGATCCATTCACAAAACCTTCCTGTAAGTAAGTACTCATCCGGGCATTTCTCGCCTACACAAACTTTCATACACACAACCACAACATACTCAAATTAACATCAAAATTAGTACGAGTAGGACGTTAGTAGGGCTTTTCGAAAACATAGCCTATGTCTTATGGATGAATGCTAACTTTATCTATAGTTTCTAGCTTTTTTCTACCTCTCTAAAAGTAGCTACGCGGAACCTTCAGTTTTTGTGGAATCTAGCGCCTCCCATTTGGACAGAAGCGGTAGTGTTTTTACCACACCAGCCAACCAAGCGGGTGCTTTTGTTTTAGGAAGCGAGTGAATCAAGCGTCCCTGAAGAAAGAGCGCAGATGTATCGAGATGACGTAATGTATTTATATGTGAGTATTAGATTAATAATGGCTTTTCCACAAATTAGACCAATTGGTTTAAATGTATAATACATTTTAAATGCTGCAATTAAAGGGTTTGTGTCAATGTTTGTGGTTAACAGTGTCATCGAGGGCAGAATCAGCCATTTGTGCATATTTACTTAATGTGAAAATTGACTCATTAACCTCCAATGCTATTTTATTATGAGAAAGTCATTTTTGAAACTTGAATTCCTCTGTTTTGTTTACGAGTGTTTGAGGATTCTGACTGCGCCTGATTGATTCAAGATGCTCAAAGTAATTCTGAAAAATCTGTGTATTTCACCCTTTTTCACACAAGGGACATATTTCAGGCCATATGCTGCTTTGAATAGTAAACCAAATAGCCGATATAAGTAAAAAATGTACTGTAGCTACTAGTAGCCTATTAAGTGCACATGATAAACTCTGTACTGATCCCAGTATGCAGTAGGCTGTCAACAACACAGCAGTGATCGGAATTAGCCTGTAATAATACCAATAATACAAGTTACACAGAAGAAAAAATTGTCTAAAAATGTGAAGCCTAATTGTTCATATATATTGAGGAGTACTTCATTCACTTTTTAAGGTTTCACATAAATGTTTAACACGTCACATTAGATATCACTGTCTGTATATTTTATGACTTTGAATAATTTCTGTAGGGTTGATTCAGGTAATGTGGGACATGTATTGGTAGAAGCTCCAATAGACTTATGTAACTCATGTTAGGTCTTATTAACAGTTTTGGGATGAAATTATTACACTAGGCTAAACACCTTCAATCATACCATGACCCCCTATATGACTCAATCATCTCCAGGTTTATGTGGGGCAGTTTGTAGGCTATGTGGTAAAGTGGGACAGTCATTCATAGTTTAACAACTCCATAATAGTATTAGCAGATTAAAAAAACAACAAAACAAACAAACATACATACTTATTTGCAGTGAACACAAATCATTGTACATTGAAAAATAAACCATATCATTCAACGTTTTCTTCAATCATTGGCACTATTTCACCTCAGGGTCTGTAAACACACTGACTAAATAATGCTCAAAGTGTTTGTATATTGAAGCCTGCAGGTATTGTATAAAGTAAGATATTATAGTAAAATGTATTGTAGACTTTAGTGCCTACCTGTATGTGCCTGAAGGCGGTAAAGTGTATAAATATAAGTACATAGTATAGTATATAATATGTATTAAGCATATTGTAGCCTAGTTTCCTACAATGGACCTATTATAAAAGGTTAAGGTT
>NC_137212.1:5076350-5086350 GCF_949987685.1 Ammodytes marinus
AGCTGTTTCCAATTTACAACGATAATCTTTTACACGTTTAACATGTCAACTGATCTAATCCCAAACTGTGTCATCTCCCGAATCCCAAAATCCAGTTTAAATTGTTTCTGTCACAACCGGTCCGTGTTGTTATTGTTCCGTGTCCCAGATTATTGAAGCGGTCAGCGGGGATTCCCTCGCAGCTGGTGCTACTCAAAGTTCGTATGTTAGTTTGTCGAAATTTATTTCACCTTTCAAAGTTAAAAACCGTGTGTCCGATAGTTTTTTAAACACATTATGCACTTTACTCTGTACTGGATGGAAATTGTACTTTTTATATCTCAACTTGAAACTTTTTCTGTGTTCTTAATACACCTAGTTTCTTTTAAAGCTATAGTGCGTAACTTTTTTTATGTAAATTAATGTTGGTTACATTCAAGCCATCGCCAAACGAGTTGACACAAAGTTGATTAAGCCTATCAGCTCCACAAAACTCTCTCTGTATTTCTCAGTATGGCAGCGTTTACAAACTGGTGTCCCCCCCCCCACCCCCCTTCCCCTCTGACACTGGTGCAGGAGCTCAGAAAAATCCCAAGAAATGTTTCAGTTGTTGATTCTACTGCTAAGACAAAAACCTGGACGTACAGCAGATATACATGATCCGCGATCACTGAAGGCTTGGTGGACTCATCATGAATTGAATGCTGTGTGTGTGTGTGTGTGTGTGTGTGTGTGTGTGTGTGTGTGTGTGTGTGTGTGTGTGTGTGTGTGTGTGTGTGTGTGTGCGTGTGTGTGTGTGTGTGTGTGTGTGTGTGTGTGTGTGTGAGACTGTAAGACTGAATGTGTTTATTTGTGAGTTTAGTATAGCCGTACAAGTGTGTGTGTGTGTGTGTGTGTGTGTGTGTGTGTGTGTGTGTGTGTGTGTGTGTGTGTGTGTGTGTGTGTGTATGTGTGTGTGTGTGTGTGAGTGTGGTGCAGAAGAAAGCATGGTGTTTTCTTGAATGGCGCAACAGTGTCACTATGTGGAAGATGTGAGCAATTGCAGTTTCAGTAACAGTTTCATACAGGACCAACTTGTAGAAATCAGTGGTTAATGGCAGTTTATTTAAACCTTCCACAAATAACTTTTAACTGTTTCTGAAACAGTCTAATATTGTTCCTTTGATTGTCATAAATTTGACCTGTAACAGAAAACGAGACCATCAGTGAAAACAACGCTAGATGTTTTTCAGCGCACACCCAGTAGGCTACAGACAGGTAATGGATTGTGAGGAGATAATGATTTTTTTTTTTAAGTGATTTTGGACAACAAGCGTTCTTCAAATCGCTGTCTCCACCTTTTAAAAAATAATAAGAGATGTATTCATTAAAACAAAACAGGAGAAGATTCCTCAGCATTAAACCTGCAGTGTGTAGAATTTTGGGTTTTATTTCCTAGCAGATTTTGTAGAAAGTAATTATAATATCCATAAGCACATTTAATTTAGTGCATAATAGCTGAAAAAAATGTTTAGAATATTTTTTTTTCCTTAAAAAGGTTCTCATATATGTCCATATTTCTGCATATTTTGGAGTAAGGCCTAGTGCCGCCATCTTGAAAGTGTCATAGCTGGAATGTCATCAGGTGCATTGTTTAAAATGTAGAATTGTTCTTGTCCTTGAAGGCCACTGTAGCTTCTGTTATTATTCGAAAGGGGTGGGGTTACCCAGGGAGCGTTGTATTCTAGACCTTTGTAGAACTTTCTTGATGATGTCATATTACACACTGCACCTTTAAGTCTTTTACACAATTTTCAAACAAGTTTAAACCATAGACAGTAAATAATAGGTTTAAACTCAACTCATGTACATTGTCAATTTGATTCCTTCCCCCCGTGTGGTTGTACTGTAGCGTAACACGACAGGAAATACCGTAGTAGAAGAAGAAAAAAATGCGGAAGTGAACCGGATGTTTTGGTTTTGTGGCAGTCGGCATCGTTGTAGTAGTAGTTTACTCGTCTGGGAATTACTGATTTAATCCGTCAGGAATGATTTTCTTCTGCTGAGTTGATGGACGCGAGGGTTTCAGGAAGCAACGGAAGACAGTTATAGTTGTTTTGTTATTGTTTTTCGACATTTGAAGGTAAAATTTAACTTTTGACTTCTCGCTTCTGTCTCGTGTGTTGTGTCTACCGATCAGCTCAACACGTTTAACTGTTTATTTCTGCCATTTAAATGTGTCCTAAATGCATTTTGCTATAACTACAGATATGTTATGTCGGTCATCTTACACTGTTAGTCCAATTTTGAGTGACAAGGTATTTAAATGTAGGTAGACTTGTTAGAAATGGGTATTTTATCGTTATTAGACTACTAGGTGATATTCACACTTTTCCTCCCATTTGTTTTACTCGTTCATTAAGAAAAGTTAATTATGTATTAGTTAGACATGGCAACCGCACTTTCACGTTATATTTACCGTCAGTTCTATGCAGTTCTAATCAGAAGAAGTTTATTGACAAGATCACGAATGCCAATCAACAGTTACATAGAATGAAAGACAGATGAATGAATAAACAACAGTGATCATTGACACACAACGAGCCTTATCACATAGTGGCAGACTAAAGCCCTCCAGCTTGCCGTCTGTAGTTATCTTTTATTTAGCCTCGACCTTTTGACCCGTTTCCAGTTGTCCAAGTAGTAGCTCCATAGACAGTATATAAAAGTTGCTCCTTCAGCTGTTGTTCAGGGCGCCCACACTACTAATTTAGCGCGTTCTAGTCTAGTCTAGTCTAGTCAGCTTTATTGTCAATACCTTCACATGTACAAGACATGTAAGGGAATCAAGAAAACGTTTCCTACCATCCCGTGGTGAACTGATAAAAGAATAAAGAAATAAACAAATAGACGAGACTTTTCCTAACACTACACGTATACAATATGATATACAGTATCTCACAAAAGTGAGTACACCCCTAACATTTCTTCAAATATTTCATTATATCTTTCCATGCGACAACACTGAATAAATGACACTTTGATACAATGTCAAGTAGTCAGTGTACAGCTTGTATAACAGTGTAAATTTACTGTCCCCTCAAAATAACTCGACACACAGCCATTAATGTCTAAACTGCTGGCAACAAAAGTGAGTACACACCTAAGAAAAAATGTCCAAATTGGGCCCAAAGTGTCAATATTTTGTTTTGCCATCATTATTTTCTAGCACTGCCTTAACCCTCTTGGGCATGTAGTTCACTAGAGCTTCACAGGCTGCAACTGGAACCCTCTTCTACCCATTCATGACGACATCAAGGAGCTGGTGGATATTAGAGTCCTTGCGCTCCTCCATCTCCCGTTTTAGGATGCCCCAAAGATGCTCAATAGGGTTTAAGACTGGAGACATGCTTGGCCAGTCCATAACCTTTACCCTCAGCTTCTTTAGCAAGCCAGTGGTCGTTCGGAGGGGTGTTTGGGGTCGTTATCATGTTGCAGTACTGCCCTGCAGCCCAGTTTATGAAGGGAGGGGATCATGCTCTGCTTCAGTATGTCACAGTACATGTTAGAATTCAATGAACTGTAGATCCCCAGTGCTGGCAGCACTCATGCAGCCCCAGACCATGACACTCCAACCACCATGCTTGACTCTAGGCAAGACACACTTGTCTTTGTACTCCTCACCTGGTTGCCGCTCCACACTCTTAACACCATCTGAACCAACTAAATGTATTTTGGTCTCATCAGACCACAGGACATGGTTGCAGTAATCCATGTCCGTAGTCTGTTTGTCTTCAGCAAACTTTTTGTGGGGTTTCTTGTGCATCATCTTTAGAATAGGCTTCCTTCTGGGATGACAGCCATGCAGACCAGTATGATGCAGAGTGCGACGTATGGTCTGAGCACTGACAGGTTGACCCCCCACCCCTTCAAGCCCTTCAGCAATGCTGGCAGCACTCATACGTCTATTCTCCAAAGCCAACCTCTGTGTACGACGCTGACCATGTGCACTCAACCTTCGTAAACTGGGCCGCAGGGTGGTATTGCAACATGATAACGACCCCAAACACACCTCCAAGACGACCAGTGGCTTGCTAAAAAAGCTGAGGGTAAAGGTTATGGCCTGGCCAAGCATGTCTCCAGACCTAAACCCTATTGAGCATCTTTGGGGCATCCTCAAACGGAAGGTGGAGGAGCGCAAGGTCTTTAATATCCACCAGCTCTGTGATGCTGTCATAAATGGGTGGAAGAGGGTTCCAGTTGCAACCTGTGAAGCTCTAGTGAACTCCATGCCCAAGAGGGTTAAGGCAGTGTTGGAAAATAATGGTGGCCACACAAAATATTTACACTTTGGGCCCAATTTGTAAAAAATTTCTAAGGGGTGTACTCACTTTTGTTGCCAGCAGTTTAGACATTAATGGCTGTGTGTCGAGTTATTTTGAGGGGACAGTAAATTTACACTGTTATACAAGCTGTGCACTGACTACTTTACATTGTATTAAAGTGTCATTTATTCAGTGTTGTCCCATGGAAAGATATAAAGAAAAATGTGAAGAAATGTGAGGGGTGTACTCACTTTTGTGAGATACTGTATAACATGTATGAGTCAGTAACTGGTTTCTGTATAATAATTAAGTAATTTGTGCAAAATATATATTATATTCTAGAATATATTACCATCACAATGTATGTGTATAGAACTGTTATTGACCTACTGTGTTAGAATCGCACAGCCAAACGCTGTAACAACATTGAAAACAGTGAACTTATTATAGGCTTTATAGTTAGAATTTGGAATGGGAATTTAGTCCTGGAATACAAAACAACTAAACAAAATATATATTTTTTTTTTGAGTGAGTGAGTGAGTGAGTGAGTAAGAGGTATTGTTTTACTATTTCAAAGTATTTTGGAGGCATTATGTTGGAGATCATAGGTGATTGTTCTGTAGGATTTTTTGCATAGTAATATTTCTGACCATGGCTTTTTTCAAAATAACATTCATAGGAAAATGTCGAAAAAATCCAAAAAGAGAAAGTCCAAGAAGTTGTCATCGTCCTCGAGTGAAGAAGATGAGAAGGTGAGGAGGCGTTCAACAGTCTTTATTTTGGTCACTGTCCATATGGAATCCTGTATTTTGAAATATACATTAAACCTGCAGTGTGTAGAATTTTGGGTTTTATTTCCTAGCAGATTTTGTAGAAAGTAATTATAATATCCATAAGTACGTTTAATTTAGTGCATAATAGCTGTAAAAAAAGAATTTAAATATTTTTTTTCCCCCTTAGAAAGGGTCTCATATATGTCCATATTTCTGCATATCTTGGACCAAGGCCTTGTGCCGCCATCTTGAAAGTGTCATAGTTGGAATGTCATCAGGAGCATTGTTTAAAATGTAGAATTGTTCTTGTCCTTGAAGGCCACTGTAGCTTCTGTTATTATTCGAAAGGGGTGGGGTTACCCAGGGAGTGTTGCATTCTAAAACTTTGTAGAACTTTCTTGATGATGTCATATTACACACTGCACCTTTAAAAAGTAAATTACACTCATCCCAATTTTGACATATCTGTATGGCTTCTTTTGTGTGACGAATAGTCCAAGAGATACATTGTGTATATACTGTATTTATTTTAAAATTTCATTTATATGATTTTATTTAATTTTTAATTTTTTCATTAGGTCATCCCTAATATTTCTGTGATCAAAAATATAATAAAAAAAATTCCCATGTTTTCAATCATCCAAGGAAGAAGATGTTTCCAAATCACGCAGAAGTTCCAGGAGGAGGCAAGATGTGAACAGTGAGAAAGGGTAACTTGGATACACTATACTTTACCCTTTATACTGTTAGCGTCATTTACTTTAAAAGACATTATGTATTTAAAACGATCCCTGACTGTGATTTATTCTATTCTTACACAGCCATACATCAAAACATGAAGATCGAGCTTCCACTTCCGCTAAAGATGTCCCCTCATCCTCCCGTCATATCAAAAAGGCCGTCTACAAATTATCAAACACCCAATCAACGGACCCCAAACCTGTTAATAACGACAAAAAATCTACAAAATCGAAAAGTGCCCATGTGCCACGCCACGGGGGAAAACACTCCAGTAAGGAAAAACACCAAACGTCAGGGGATCATCGCTCTAGTAACGCAAGACACCAAAGTTCAAGTAAAGATCTGAGTAGGACTGTGGAAAGGAGACACTCCTCTACCTCTAAACCCTCCAAAAACAGTGTTCCAGATACAGTTCCTAAGAGAAAAGAGGAAATTCCTAAAGAAAAATTGGATAAAAAGTCTTCCGTATCAAAAAAGCCGGCAACAACTCCCAATTTGGATACTGCAGATCAGAAAGAGCGAGAGCATAACGTATTGAAGGCCAAATTCATAGCTACCTCTAGTAAAGCAAGACGCCACGATTCAACTAAAGATGGGAGTAAGACTGGGGAAAGGGCTCGTGTCTCAAAGACCTCCAAAAATAGTCAAGAAGACATTTTTTCTGCAGAAAAATTGGAAACAAAATCTTCCCAAACGACCCCGCCCGCATCAAAAAAGCTTGTATTGACTGCCAGTGTGGATTCTGAAGACCAGAAAGAGCGAGAGCATAACGTATTGAAGGCAAAGTGTATAGCTACCCCTAGTACATCAAGACAAAGTACTTCAACTAAAGATGGGAGTAAGATTGTGGAAAGGGGGCGCTCCTCAAAACCTTCCAAATACAGTCATGTAGTCCCAGTTCCTGAGGAAAAGGATAAGACATCTCAAGTTAACCAGGATAAAAAGTCTTCCCAAACGAGCCCACCGGAATCAAATATACCCGTAACAACTCCCAATGTAGTTCCTGCAGATCAAATAGTGCAAGAGCATAATGTATTGAAGGATAAATTCGTAGCTAAGGTGGCGCCGGCGATCGAATATGTCGAGATCGTGGAACCGAGCCCAACCAAGGAGGACCCTGCCTGGAAGAAGAGAACGCAGCTGTTTGACGAAATGTGTAAACGGCATCAAGACACAAAGTTAAAGGTTAAAAAAACAGATTCGGGAATAAAAACTACCTCTGCTGCGAAGCCCTCTTTCATATCAGCCAAGCCCAACCGTGCCTCCTTTGTCAAATCATTCAGGAGCTCAGATGTGGCGGAAAATGCAACTTCGAGTTCGGTCCTAGGGATTGTCGCACCGATATCAGTTAAGGCGGTTAAATCTCTTGCGACACCACTGCCCTTTATGACATCAATAGCAGCGCCACCACTTGTGCCTACTACTTCTAACTTTAAGATACCAAAGAAGAAGGCTAAACAGCAGCCAGTAGATGCTAGCGCCGGTGGGAAAAATGGTGGGATTTCGACAGACAGAATCCCCAAACGGCAGACGAGATTTTCAGACTGCGAGGCCACTGGGAGCAACTCAGAGCAGAACACTGTCCAACAGGCCCAGAGCTGTGTGGATGTTACGTCTAGTTTTGTATCTCAGGGACAACACGAGAGGCCTTCACCTTCAGACCGACTGCCGGCTACGTTTGATACTGGACCTGAGCCGTGGAATGATCAGGTAATTCAAGGCAACATTTATTTAAAGCTGTAGTCAGGGATTCTGGAGAACACTTGTTGTCAAAAACATTTTACTGTCAAAATCAGTGAATATCTTACGACCTGTGTGTGCTGAATTAAAAAAGTGTTAATAGGCTCTGTAAAGCTACAGTTGGCCCCCTTTGTTTACATACCTATAATTCACAGAGTCTAGGCTGTGTAGAATTTTTATCAGCGCAAACAGTACAGATAGAAAGCAGCTTGTTAGGAGATATTCACAGATTTTGGCAAAAAGTGTTTTGACATCAAGCGTTCTTCAGAATCACTGAATCCACACACACACACACACACACACACACACACACACACACACACACACACACACACACACACACACACACACACACACACACACACACATCACTCTTTATCTTACAGTTACGGCTTTTCCTCATTTCAAATATTTCTATAATGGTGAATCATGTGCATAGTAGTAATATAATAGAGACTTGAATGGAGTATTTATCTTTCCCCCCTTTTCAGGTACCAGTAGCAGCCCGACCGGCCCCTGTCTGCTGTGTTGGTGCGGTGCAGCGGAGCCTCATAGACGACCCACCACCTCAGCCCCCTACAGCCTCTGATCCCTCCTGCCTGGCTGGGTCATCCACTGTCAGCCATGTGTCCATTCCCGGTGCCCAGGTATCCACCAGACACTCACTGCTTTCAGGCATTTTTTCACAATAATGTCCGCTGCATCTGTGGTTCTGCCCGGTTTTACTAAAGGATAAATTAATACAAAAATACACCTTTTTCTTCCAAAACAATAGCACAAGATTCATAGTGCAAAGGAGACCACAGAGTTTTCTGAAGCGCCCAGTGTAACCAAAATTGGTTCTGGAATTGATTGCACTCTAAATATCCTTGAAAAGAATAAAAAATAAAAATATTGTATCTCAGAAATCTTGTAACGTAAGGGGCACAAACCATACGTAGCTATGTAAGAAATACAGTCTATCTTTGCTTGATTACATTTCTCGCAAATTGGTGAAGCCTATTGGTAAAGATTGTGTCTAACCTCATCTTTGAGTCAGTTACTGCTTTTCCTTACACACATTTTTCCATGACATAAATAGTACTTTTCAAATAAAATAAAAACATTTTGTGAGACATTTTATTGCATTACACTCAGTTTTATTAGTTGCAGTGGTTTCAAATAACATCGAATTGTCAGTTTTTATATTGTTTGTTTAAAAGAGTGTTTTTGTGCAGATGCAGGTGGTTGAAGAGCTGCACCTGGCGCGCTGTGAGAAGAGACTGGAGGTGAATGTGATGGAGAGCTACGGAGAGCTGACCTGTATGGAGATAGACCCGCCAGAAGAGGGCGCCCAAGACACTCAGTGTAAGTCTGGTGTTTGTTTGTGGGAGATGAAAATTTAGAGACACTTTTACACTTTGTATGAAAGAGTATAGGGCCAAGTGAGAAAAAAATTAGATGAGGATGGTTTTTTTCTCCATAATTCACTTTAAGAATAATAAAGTTGAATTTTTGAATTAAGACAACAGTACAAGACTGAAAATGTTGACTGTTTCAAACGTCTGGGATCAATAACTCACAAGCAAAACATTATTTAAACGGGGGCGCCCTTAGCTCAGTTGGTAGGGCGTCCCCCCCCCGGGCCGGGCCCAGCAGCAGGCCCGGGTTCGATTCCCGCCCGTGGTCGTTCTCTGCATGTCACTCCCCTCTCTGCCCCATTTCACCTCTGTCTCTCTGCACTATCAATAAAGCATAAAAATGCCCAAAAAAAAAAACATTATTTAAACACAAATGATGCATCTTTGTTATGTTTCTTATGTTATATAGGAAGGCAGACAATGGGCTACAACCTCATTTTGACTGAAACCAAACGTCCTCCAAGCTTTACATTTAAAGATTAAAAATCAACCCAACATAATATGAAATGTAAAACATGAACTCACACTAAGAATTCATCACAAAATTACATATATATATATAAAAAAATCTATTCCAGAGATTTTCAACTACATTTTATTCAGTTTGTAACTTTTAATAAACCACAACCCACAATTCACTTAACATGTTCTTGTCTTTTTTTACAGGCAAACCATCTCCTCAGCAAGACCTCATCCTCGTTCTGGACACCAACATTCTGCTCAGTCACCTGGATTACGTGAAGAAGATGAAATTTCACGGACTTGGAGGTATTAATATGATTTGAATATTACATTTTTCTTGTAGAATGCTTTTTTTCTCTTCTTTATATATTTGTTGGCCCATGTCACTGTATCACTACTTTTCCTTCCCCTCTCTCAGCCCTGGGCCTCCCTGTAGTGCTTATTTGGGCTTTGGGGGGCGACAGATGTTACACACTGTTGCTTTAAAATACAAGACACAAAACTCAATAAAACAAAACACAAAGCATCAATTGCATATGTTTTTTAATGTCCTGAAACATGGCTTCTTCACTCCTCTCCCCCCCCCTTCCCCCCTCTCAG
>NC_137212.1:5091350-5171350 GCF_949987685.1 Ammodytes marinus
GTCATTTGCGCTATTTTTCTTAGTTGGTAACCCGCAAAACGCCCACAGACCAAATGTGCAATCGGTTAAAGAATGCACAATTTAGCTCATTGTACTTGTGATCTTAGTAAATCAAGCCCTATACGTTTTAATATTTTGTCTCTCTATTCATAAACAATATAAATGTACGTAATTCATTCCAGATAACAATTGGCAAAGCAGAATAGATGAAGAGGATCAGACAAACCTGCGATGTCACTCTGAGCTGGAACAGTGTCTGTGTGCCGTGCTGTCAGACGTGTTAGAGACAGAGATGAGGGCCGCATTCGATGAACTCTGGCTAGAGGTAAGATTCCCTGCGTTCAAAATCACGACACATACTCTTTCTATTTACTACACTACATACTAAAGTACAGAAGAGTTTTAGGGCCACAGGAGAGAAAATAAATCAGATAAGGAAGATTATTTTTTTCATTATGTTGAGAAATGTCAAGAAATGAGACGAATACTCCAAAATGCTATTGGAGTTAGTGGGGTATTTATGTATTTTCAGCGTACTACAATTGACGTGCATGTATTGGGACATCCTTTTTCTGGCATACTAAATAGTAGGGAAGTATGGGGATTAGAATGCAGGGAGTTTAGATTTAGTTTTAAGAAATGCCTGAAATCTGTAATTGTATTTTATTTGACAGGGACAGTGTTACTAGAGAATGGAGTCAGCGATTCTGGAAAATGCATATTGTCAAAAACACTTTTTTGTCAAAATCAGTGAATATCTCCTCACGATCCGCTACCTGTCCATACTGAAAAAGAATCTGGTGTTAATACACAGTCTAGGCTCTGTAACTTATAGGGTATGTAAACAAAGGGGCACACAGTAGCTAGCAAAATTCCAGTTTCATGACAGAGCCTAGGCTGTGTATTAACCCTGGATTTCTTCCCAGCTTTAAGAACGGCCTCTAGATACATTTTGAACACATTTGAGAACTTCTGTCTAAATAATTTTTAATTTTATTTTCTGTGACCAGATCATGTATAAAAAGCAAGTGCAGATACAGGTAGCAGATAGTGAGGAGATATTCACAAGCGTTCTCCAGAATCACTGACTCCACCTTTAATAGCTGTCTCTAGATACATTTTGAATATGAAGAATTTATGTCTAAATCATTTTCTGTGTATTTTCTGTGACCAGATCGTGTATAAAAAGCCGCCCTGGACTCTGCTGGACGTCCTGCATTGTTTTAAGAAACACTGGATCGCTGTGTTTGGACACATCGTCCCGCGAAGGAAACAGCAAAGTGTTCAAAACCTCATCGACTTCTTCAACTCAGGTATGAAGGTGGAAGAGATATTCAGTATTTGAAATAGCTATGTGTTTTTGTTGATTGTAGTGCCCCCTTTGGACTAAAACGGTAGTGTTTTGGGGGCGCCCATAGCTCAGTTGATAGGGCCTCCCCCCCAGGCCAAGGCCCCGCAGCGGACCAGGGTTCGAATCCTGCTCGGGTCAGTTCTCTGCATGTCCTCTCCTCTTTGCCCCATTTCAACTCTGTCTCCCCAATCTGTCTAATAAAGCAAAAATGCCCAAAAAATTATCTTAAAAAAAAAACGGTAATGTTTTTACGACACCAGCGCCTGCTGTCCTAAAGATCTTTGATAGCGTGTGTCGGCGGTGTGTGCATTTGTTTAGGAAATGAGTGTAAGAGAGACAGCAGGATGCATGGCCATGAGGTAATGTATTCATATGTGACTATATATGTCAGATTAATAATGGTAATATGACAATGGCAAATTAAACTAAAATATCATTCTTTTCACTGATGGTCTCGTTTGCTGTTACATGTCATTGATTATCATCAGAGGTAAAATGAGGCTCTTTCAGAAACATCTTAAAGCTCCTTGTAGGATCTTCAAGGCATATGCTGTAGATGAAAAAAGTTTGATTCCAGTTTCCTAGGATATGATTTGAATCTTCCTTCGAATGTGAAGAAGATGTTTGAAAAAAAAAACGTAAAACTTAATGCTTTGTGAGACAGGATGTACTGTGGGAAACGCTGATGTAAGCTCCATGAGGTTTCTAAATGCAAAGTTATTGTCTGCCTTGGAGCACCGCTGTTGAATTACTGAGTCATCCCAAAAAGTCACACACACACACACTCACTCACTCGCTTGCGTGCGTGTGTGTGTGTGTGTGTGTGTGTGTGTGTGTTTGATGCGATCTCTCTGTCTACCTGTGTGGTGGGAGTGACTGCAACAACATTGGCACAACACTTTTTATCGTATCCATTTAAGCGAAAACAGGTGGACACATCTTTTAAATTGTAAATGAATTGCATTTAAAATCAAATCTAAACATGCAAATAGAAAGTTATAGGTTATACGGCAAATAGAAAAGTCTTCAAGTTTGATTTAGAAGAGTTTCTACGTTGCAGCGGACTGAGAGTTTGTTCCAATAAATTCCAAGAATATTCAAATCAATTGTCAAAACAACAAGTCTATTTTTACTGTTTGGCAGAGTAGCTTGATTCTGGATTTCTTGGTACCGTGCAGTCCGTGCCAAGACTGAGAGTTTGCTATGAAGAAATCTAGGAGTGGAAAAGTACTGCACGCGATTCATGGTGTCCCCCTGAGCTGTGTGTGTGTGTGTGTGTGTGTGTGTGTGTGTGTGTGTGTGTGTGTGTGTGTGTGTGTGTGTGTGTGTGTGTGTGTGTGTGTGTGTGTGTGTAGTCAGTTATAGCTATACTCATGAGGACACATACCTTATACAGCCTCTTAAAAAGTGACAAAAGGCACACACACACACACACACACACACACACACAAACACCCTGCCATGAAAAAGGCATTTGTCATTGAAGCAACAGCACCTCTGCCCCTCTTTGCCTAAAGTGTCCCATAAAAACTGTTACTCACTGTAGTGTTTGTTTAATGTTTATGTACCTCTAATAATACCATGTACCGGCACACCTGTAATGGCTGTCATATCTATCTCTGTTTTGTGTTTACTCAGGTAAATCAGTGGACGCTAGCGCTACGTTAGCCGCCGTCCAGGAAGCTATGGAACTAGTGGAAGCCTTTGGGGAAAGATCAAGTCGTGTCCCCGGTGCCATCTCCACTATGAACAACATTCTCAATACTCTACAACCACAGGTCAGCTAGGAAATGTAGAAATAAGTTTTTTAGTTTGTAAATTTTTTAACAATGTGATATTTAGCACAGTATTCTATTTAGGTAGGACATATTAGCACAGTATTCTATTTAGATAGGACATATTAGCACAGTATTCTATTTAGATAGGACATAACAGTAGGGGAAGGTGGGGTGATTTGTGCAACTTTTTACTCAAAGTGATTTTAAAGTGAGGCCTTGACAGTTATGTCTCCAACTCAAATATGTACATATATTTCAGGATGTTGTGCATCCCTGGCAATAAAAACTTTGGATCTGGAATAAACTGTTTAAGAAATATAGCTTTCGGAAAAAAAGTTGTCTTGTCGCACAAATCATCCCACGTAGTGGGGTGATTTGTGCGTCATTTTGTCACAATGACAAAGTCACCATCATCATCTTTCTGGCCATCTGAACTCTCATCAGTGGTGTCGTTAAGTGGAATTGAGATGTCACTCTCTTCTGAGCTACTGTAGACAATCACTTTCTTTTGGTGACCAGCGTATACAGCCATGCCACTGGCACAACTCTCAGAAATGTACTTTGCACTAGTTGCTCCGTGCTTGTGGAACCAACTGCCACCTGACAAATGTGATTCCCCCTACATTTCTGCCTTTAAATCAAGGCTCAAAACCCATATGTACACCCTGGTGTTTCCTCCCCATTAACCTCTGCACTACTTACTTACCTCTGCACTACTATCTGTGTTTATGTGGATGTATGGGCTTTACGTCTTTTATTTTGGTTATTGTTATTTTACCTTCATTGTTTACCTACTGAATGCACTATGTACAGCACTTTGGACAGTGCAAACTGTCATAAATGTGCTTTTATAAATACATTTTACTTACTTACTTACTTATAACTCACCCAGGCCCACAAATCACTCCATCCCCAGAATTTTGGATAATAGGCATGATGCAGCAATTTAGGGTTGACATCGTGCTAACTATATAGACTCAAAGTGTAGCATACCAAAGCACTAAAACATGTGTCAAATGTTTCCAAACGTGTCTATAATTGTTCAGACACAATAATCAAAAAACCTTGATCATGGAAATTTTACTTTGAAAGGCAAAACACAGTTTTTTGAGCTTAAATGTGCTTATATCTTATTCCTTGTGTCTCCCTTCTTTACAGGATGAGTCAAATGGATGGCTCTTCTTAAATATGTGGTCACATTTCCAATTTCTTCCACGGTTTTCTAGAAACAAGGGGTTTTGCAACTTCCAAAATGCACAAATCACCCCACCTTCCCCTATATACATTAGGTTAAAGAAAATATACCGCACAAACCGTTTATAAAAAAAAAATATTCCCAAATAACCAAACAAGATATGTCCTTCATCTCCAAATGCTACAGATTAAATATGTGTAAATCTGGACGAAATCTATTCTCTCTTACATTTGAAAGGGGCTGATAATTGTATTAAGGCTTAATTTGTACGTGTGTGTGTGTGTCTGTCTGTGTGTGTGTCTGTCTGTGTGTCTGTCTGTCTGTCTGTCTGTCTGTCTGTCTGTCTGTCTGTCTGTCTGTCTGTCTGTCTGTCTGCCTGCCTGCCTGCTTGCCTGTCTGTCTGTCTGTCTGTCTGTCTGTCTGTCTGTCTGTCTGTCTGTCTGTCTGTCTGTCTGTCTGCCTGCCTGCCTGCCTGCCTGCCTGCCTGCCTGCCTGCCTGCCTGCTTGCCTGTCTGTCTGCCTGCCTGCCTGCTTGCCTGTCTGTCTGCCTGTCTGCCTGCCTGTCTGCCTGTCTGTCTGTCTGTCTGTCTGTCTGTCTGTCTGTCTGTCTGCCTGCCTGTCTGTCTGTCTGTCTGTGTGTATAGAGGGTCTCTCCTACCAGTGACGTCATAATGAATGAAGAGGATGAAGACAGTCCGCCCGCCTCTCCTCCTCTCCCTCACCAGGACGTGTGGTCTCTGTTTGAGAACATCTGGTCTGAAGTGTATAGAATAAGGTGAGTGGCAAAAAGAAATGCCTTAAAGCTATAGTGCGTAAGTTATGTTGCCCCCCATGAGGTGAGTGCAACTGGGATTTAGATTGAGGTAGATTGTACAGCTAGTAACAGTCTAGAATGGAGTGTTTTTCCCGATGTCCTACCTTCTGCTGTAAGTCCAGGTTTTTTCTCTTGGCAGTTAGAATCAACAACTGAAACATTTCTTCTTGCGTCAACTCGTTTGCCGATGGCTTGAATGAAACCAACATTCATTTATATGAAAAAGTTACGCACTACAGCTTTAAGCAAGGTCCATAGCTAAGAGGACGGTTCAGAATAAGCTGGTAGTGAGGAGAGAATTTTACAGAAACAAAAACACTATCCAAGTTTTTTTTTTTTTTATTACTTTTTATAATATTGACTCTACCCCCCCTAAGGTCATATTTCTCTCCCTGTTATGTTCCAGCATGGAGGTGTTCAAAGCTCTGTGTTTTGACCCTCACGCTGTGCACTGCCCTCAGCCCGCGGGACGTCCTACCCCACCACAGGACGCCTTGGACTGTTTACACCAGCTCACCTCCATGGCCCAACAGCTGCTCCAAGCCTTCAGCTGGTAACCAAGCACACTCTGACAGTATCAATGCTTAGTCTAAATGTGTGTGTGTGTGTGTGTGTGTGTGTGTGTGTGTGTGTGTGTGTGTGTGTGTGGGCGTGCGTGCGTGCGTGTGTGTGTGTGTGTGTGTGCTAAGTCTAAATATACCACTTATAGTTCTGCTTTTTTTCCCTTTTTAAGAGACACATTGGGTTTGTACTTAAAAAAACAGTTTTCATGGTAATCTCATCTCAGTTTAAACAATATTATTATTATTACAGGTCCTAGTTCTTGGTTGTAATGTTTTATTATTCTTAAAAATACATGGGGAAAAAGGAAATTAATTAATTAAAATATACCTTAAAAAAATAAATTAAAAAGTTGAGTTTTTGGAAACCCCAGGTAGATGGGTCAACTATTAGTCCACTCTAGGCAAGACCTGGAGCTTTCTTATTATTATTTTCAAGCTTTATTGGATAGTGCAGAGAGACAGAGAGAGGGGGAGGGGGGGATGACCTGCAGTAAAGGTCCACGGGTTGGATTTGAACCCACGACCTTTGCAACGAATACCGGAGCCAATATGGTACACGCTCTATCCACTACGCCATCGGAGCGCCCCAAAACAGAGCAGTTTTACTATGTTTATACAACATTAAGCTTGAGAATACATCTACAAATCCCAAGTCTAGAACCGATATTTCTCAGCAGGCATGTACAGCTCTGGAAAAAAAATTAAGAGACCACTCCAAATGTTCGGTGTCTCTCGTTTTACTATTTCTAGGCATATGTTTGAGTAGAATGAACATTTTGGTTTTATAATATAAACTACTAACAACATTTCTACCAAATTCCAATACATTTTCTTGTCATTAAAGAGCATTTTCAATAAGTTTTGTAGGGATGAAGATTTGAGAAAAATCCAGACTGGTCTCTTAATTGTTTCCGGAGCTGTATGTGTCATCTGTGCATCTTTCATAACTAGAGTGCATTCATCCCCACTTGTCCCTGTTCTAAGAGCCCTTTCAAACTGTCCTTCACTCGTCCTTAACCCGCCCGCCCACTCCTTTCTGTGTCATCGTTGTGTGTGTGTGTGTGTGTGTGTGTGTGTGTGTGTGTGTGTGTGTGTGTGTGTGTGTGTGTGTGTGTGTGTGTGTGTGTGTGTGTGTGTGTGTGTGTGTGTGTGTGTGTGTGTGTGTGTGTGTGTGTGTGTGTGTGTGTGTGTGTGTGTGTGTGTGTGAGAGTGCGTGGGCTCCTTTAGACCTACTGCCCTATTTAGCTTGTAAGTTTAAGTGTGGGTCAAGCTGTAATCTTCTTGACCTCGTAGCTTTGCCTTATAACCTTAACGGTGACGAAACAGAAATGTGTGTGTGTGTGTGTGTGTGTGTGTGTGTGTGTGTGTGAGTGTGTGTGTGTGTGTGTGTGTGAGAGTGTGTGAGTGTGTGTGTGTGTGTGTGTGTGTGTGATGTTTTTACCTACTAAATGCTTTGCTGGTGTACTGTAATATGTTTGCTTTATAGCATATGTATTTTTCACTCTTTCACTGTCTGTATCTCTCAACACAGACAGACAGACACACACACACACACACACACACACACACACACACACACACACACACACACACACACACACACACACACACACACACACACACACACACACACACACACACACACACACACACACACACACACACACACACACACACACACATACACACACACACACACATAAACGCACACATAAACACACACACACACACACACATAAACACATACACACACATAAACACACACACACACACACACACACACACACACATAAACACATAAACGCACACACACACACACACACACACACACACACACACACACACACACACACACACACACTGAAGTTAAAATAGTTGTACCTTCACCATGCCAACTTTGTCATGTTGTGGTTACTAATTGATGGTAATGACCAGTGCTTGCTGTGCTGCTAGGCTTGTTTTTCAGGCTCGCTCAATTGCCTGTGTGGTTTGTCTGCTTTGTATTTGAAGCTGTAGCATGTTGCTTCAGACAGGAAACATCTGATTAGAACAACCAATTCAAAATGATTGTAAGAATTTGGACAAAGATATTACCAACCGCAAGGCAAGGTTGTTTTAAGACGTCTGTGTGTGTGTGTGTGTGTGTGTGTGTGTGTGTGTGTGTGTGTGTGTGTGTGTGTGTGTGTGTGTGTGTGTGTGTGTGTGTGTGTGTGTGTGTGTGTGTGTGTGTGTGTGTGTGTGTGTGTGTGTGTGTGTGTGTGTGTGTGTGTGTGTGTGTGTGTGTGTGTGTGTGTGTGTGTGTGTGATAAAACAGACAAGACAAGCCTCTCTGACCATAAGGCACTAAACTCTTCTGTGTGTGTGTGTGTGTGTGTGTGTGTGTGTGTGTGTGTGTGTGTGTAGGCGTACGTGCATGCGTGTGTGTGTGTGTCATGTGCACTTTATCACCACTTTAGATCTATAGGCCTCTACAGCTCCCCTGTTGATAGTTTCTGCAGAACAGTATGGAATGATTTCTTCTTTATTACCAGATGTGTTTCCTATGAGGAGATTTACGTTTTGCGGTTTTGAGTCGACGGCTTGTAGCCTATTTACTATGTGTGTCAGGGGGTTAGGTGGTGTGTATCTGTGTGTCAGGGGGTTCAGGCGATGTTTATCTATAATTTCCTGTTGATTTCATGTTACAGACAGTACACCTGTAGTTGCTTAAAGGCCTACTTCACCGGTGGGAATATGAAGGTGTATTGTACTCTGAGATCCTATGTAGTATAAATGTGCAAAAATTTTAGAAATCGGTATATTCTAGCCTGAGAAAAGGCAGAAAGAGTGTCTGTCTAACCCTACATTTTGCACAGTTATGATGTCACAACTGTGCAAAATGTAGGGTTAGACAGTGAGACCATAAAACACTCTTTCTGCCTTTTCTCAGGCTAGGATGAACCGATTTCTAAAATGTTTGCACATTTATACTCCATAGGATCTCAGAGTTCAATACACCTTCATATTCCCACCGGTGAAGTAGGTCTTTAAGTAGGTATGTGTGTGAGTGGAGCAGTGTATACAGTATGCATATGTTTTTCTTTATTACATTTTGAGCTTTTAGTCCGCACAGTCTTTTCTGTCACTGGTATCCCTAACCCAAAAAATAATAATAATCTGCTGCAAATAATGTATTCTACACAAAAAGCGCTTGTCAAGTTTTACCAAAATCTATCTCTTTCAAAAGTCAATTTGTTCAGCTCTTCTCTCGTGTGTAGGAGTTACCGTGTGTAGGAGTGTGTGGGTCCTGCTAAGTCTTCAATGCTATTGTGCAATGTGTGTGTGTGTGTGTGTGTGTGTGTGTGTGATCATCTTTGTAATTGTGCATGGCTGCGTGTGCTGGCATGCTCATCTGCAGTTTCCTAGGAGACTGTCAGACACAGTTCCACGTCTCTGAGCAGAGTTATGAAATACACTACGGGCTCTCTCTCTCTCTCTCTCTCTCTAACCCTCTCTCTCTCTGTCTCTCTCTCTCTCTCTCTCTCTCTCTCTCTCTCTCGCTCTCTCGCTCTCTAACCCTCATTTTTCGTATTCCGTGGACACTACATATATATCTTTTAGGCCTGTTTCTCGTAGGCCTTCCACAAAGCTATTACGTAATAGAGTCATTGTCTGTGGTTGTGTGTTTGTGTTTGTGTGCATTACGGTTGGATGCAGAGTCATGCATGGATGAACGAACACGTCAACAGCATTCAAGTGCTTTTGACATGTGTGTGTTTTTGCAGCTCCTAATGTGTTTAGCCTAAAGGTCGATGCCGCATTAACTAATATGCTCTAAGAAACAAATGTGTATATACAGCTCTGGAAAAAAATAAAGAGACAACTTCAAATGTTCAGTGTCTCTCGTTTTACTATTTAAAGGCATATGTTTGAGTAGAATGAACATTTTGGTTTAATAAAATAAACTACTGACAACATTTCTACCGAATTCCAATACAATGCTTTGTCATTAAGAGCATTTTCAATAAGTTTTATAGAGACGAAGATTCAAGAAAAATCCAGACTGGTCTCTTTATTTTTTCCGAAGCTGTTTTTTTCTACAAATGGTTGACTCTGTAAGGAAGAGGTATAGCAAGGAGGAGGAAATGTAACACAATTGTATTGCACCTTAAATGTGTGTTACCGTAGGGCAAACACAGGGGTTATTCAGTTCAAATTCACTATAAGAAATTCCAACATGTTGTTTGACCCTGAAAGTGCCAGGTTTATTTGTATAGCCCAATTCAGACACAAGGCCATTCAAAGGGCTTTACAGGGGCATAAAATACAACAAGATTAGACATTAGAAAATACTAAACTGGCATTTAAGAGGTAATAAAAACAGAGGGAGAAGGCACACAAAGTCAAGGCAAGGCAAGTTTATTTATATAGCACAATTCAAACACAGGGCCATTCAAAGTGCTTTACAGGGGCATAAAATACATCAAAATTAAAATACATCAAATATAGAATAGACATTAGAAAAGGAAATGTAAAATATGACTTTTACCTATTTCAGTGGGACTCTAACCCGCTGTATTTAAGTGAAAAGAAATTGCATTTAATTAATTTATTTATTTAATACAGGGACAGTGCATATTATCAAACATTACTGTCAATATGCCAGAATTAGCCAGAAGGCTATTTTTCATCTGCAGTCCCTAGACCGATGGTAAAAGTCACCCTAAAAGAAAATAAAGTTACACATTTACATAACACAACATACCTATAGTAAAACGTACTATTAAAAAGTAAGTAAAGTAAAAAGTACTATTGAGCTAAAATATACAATAAAAACACAGCAGAGCAACAATCAGACAACAGCAGACAATGACATGAACAGGTTAATGGTAATGTAGACAGCTCTGAAATTTAAAACATTGTCTGGGAGTTTGTACCAGGAACGGGGTTGCATAATAAAAACTGAACGTGGCTTCTTCATGTTTAGAAACAGAAAGAAAAGTCCGTCTCTAAAATGTGTGTGCGTGTTCATTGCAGTGTGTTGTCCTCGGCCCCCGGGTTAGATGAAATCCAGACACTACTCAACACACTCAGTATCCTGCACTCTAATAAGGTTGGTCTGTGTGTGCGCAGAAAACTGTTAATACACAGCCTAGGCTCTGTAAACGGGTGTGTTATCTATGTAAATGTATATATATATTCTATATATTCACTGATCTTGACAACAAGCGTTCTCCGGAATCACTGACTGCACCTTTAAGTCTAACCTTGTCTTTCAGGTCATTCAAGTGGATTCCAGATTGACGGCCAAAGACCTTTTCGATTGTTTCTCACAACAGGAATACAGGTGGAACACACGCACGCACACACACACACACACACACACACACACACACACACACACACACACACACACACACACAGACACACATACGCACACATACGCACACACACACACACACACACACACACACACACACACACACACACACACACACACACACACACACACACACACACACACACACACACACACACACACACATCCAGAACCTCCTTGATGTCTCGTTTGTTGACATACCAGTTTATTGTACTGTTTGAATCTAGCAACGACCTTCATGTGACCAGATATCACAATCAAACATTCTCAAATTTCTCAGGATTCTTGCGCCATTTGTTGCAGCATGTCCAGGCATGCAGGTGTGTGTGTGTGTGTGTGTGTGTGTGTGTGTGTGTGTGTGTGTGTGTGTGTGTGTGTGTGTGTGTGTGTGTGTGTGTGTGTGTGTGTGTGTGTGTGTGTGTGTGTGTGTGTGTGTGTGTGTGTGTGTGTGTGTGTGTGTGTGTTGGCAGCGATTTGGCAGTTACTCAGTCATGATAGCAGAGCTCTTAGAATAACGGTGAACATGTCAACCATTCCAAACACGTGTCACACTCTTTGTAGAAACATGTCTTTGAATGGATTTGCTAATAGATTATAGATGTTCTTTTGTATTCTACTTGGCACACACACACACACACACACACACACACACACACACACACACAAAACCAACCACTCGGCTAAATACATATAATAAGTCTGCGATGCCCATATACTGTTTACCTGGATCATAAATCAGTTGGTTTGGACAAGAATTTTATGACAGATTTTATTTTTAATAATAAATATATTTATTGGATTTTTCAAATTTGAAGTACAGAACAAACAACCAAATTAACGAACCCCCTCCAATCCCCATAACACAATATTATCAACCCAAATAATAATCAAATTTCATAAATAATATACATACGTACATTATTACACATTACACATAGACTCACATAAATACAAGTTTATATATATTTTTTCAATTACGAATTTAATTTAAATTAAAATAATTCAAATGTTATGATAATTCAGTCATTTTATGTTCTACTCTAGGCCTTGACTTGGGTTGCGTTCCGAATCGCATACTTTCTACTATATAGTATGTAGAAAAAAGATTTAGGATGTCCCGATTCTTGTGGCCAGATTTAGGATGGTTAGAAGTACCCGGATGTCCTACTTCATGCGGCCAAGATTGTTAGTGTTGAAAACTGCATCCTATTTGGGCGATTCTGACCCACAATCCAGTGCGCACGTGAAGTGACGTCACATCGACGAAGCCTCCATATGAAAACAAACGGGGATGCGACGGATATAAAAGCAAGAGGCAAGATCAAGGCGCAATGTTGTGATGAAATAAGAGAGTAAAGTATGTCCCAAAAGTATGCCTACTGCATCCTAACTAGATTATTTTTATCGTCGGATGTAGTATGTAGAATAGAAAAAAGAAATAGTATGCGATTCGGAACGCAACCTTGTTTTTCTGTTCCTTTTTTAACATTTCTACCAAATTCACAATAAAAATATTGTCATTTAGAGCATTTTCAATATGTAATGTAGAGATAAAGATTTAAGAAAAATCCAGACTGGTCTCTCAATTTTTTTCCGGGGCTGTATATATATAGATCTAACTGAGATAGATAGTGATAAAAACTTCCCTAGAAGCTTCAATCAATAGCGCCTTTCAAACAAATCAGGTGTAGTCCAAGGTAGTTTACAAATAATATCAAACTTCTATATATTCAACTTTTCAACTCCTTTTATGCTAATGAGACCTTTTTTGTAAACTTTTTCAAATCTTCATACTCAGCTATCCAGTTTAGCGTTAGCTTTTTCAGCATTCACACGCATTTTACATTAATCGCAACATAGGAAGAAAGCAACAATGTATGCGGAGACCAATGCATGTTACGCAATAAAATATGAGTAAGTAAAATTATGAAGAAAATCAAGAAACAGTCTTTACGATGAAAATGATAAAAAAACAAATGTAAAAATGTACTAAAAACTGTTTAAAAAATATTAATAGAAATAATAAAAAGCTTTATAAAAAAATTTAATAAAATAAAGTTCAAACAAACAGAGCAAAATAGTGATAATAAAAAATTTGAATAAATAGCTGTTGTTGAGGCCTTCCTTTGTACTGATATGCCTGTCAACACACACACACACACACACACACACACACACACACTCTCTCTCTCGTTAAAAAAAGCCTCTCTAAGGCTTTATATAACCACTGACATCATCGCAAGCACAGAGCTCAGAAATCAAATATTTAACACGTGGATAATGCACTCGCTAAGTAAAGGCCTTACATCAGTTTCCCAGTGAATAGCGGCTAAAATAAATCATTTACTATCACAACTCAGCAGCTTAACTGTATCTATGAGCGGCGGCCTTTTAGAACAAAGAGATGGAATGATGCTGTGTGTGTGTGTGTGTGTGTGTGTGTGTGTGTGTGTGTGTGTGTGTGTGTGTGTGTGTGTGTGTGTGTGTGTGTGTGTGTGTGTGTGTGTGTGTGTGTGTGTGTGTGTGTGTGTGTGTGTGTGTGTGTGTGTGTGTGTGTGTGTGTGTGTGTGTGTGTGTGTGTGTGTGTGTGTGTGTGTGTGTGTGTGTGTGTGACAGAGATGATGACAATCACAGGAAACCAAAAGCTCTTCCACAAAGTGACACGCCAGATGTTGTCTTTAATACTAAATGGACTTCTGGGTTCATCATGGCATCCATTTTTTTTTAGTAAAAGGAAAATCGTTCAGTTCCCCAGGTTAAAATCAAGATAATAAATTGTAATATCTGTGATATAAAAAAAAATTTTAAATGTTTTTTTTGTTGGCAAAGTTATTTGTCTCATTAATATTTCTGTACTGCCATTGCTAAAGTTTAATTTCCTCTTAAAAATGCAGTAAAATAGATTTTGTCAAATTATACTCGGTTTATATACTATAGATAATTAAGATATGATTACATAATTTTAACTATCAGTGTTATAATAACCACAGAACACATTCCTTCTGATTTAGGCCAGACGATGAAGGCAAAAAAATTAACTGAACATTTATTTTTTCAGTAACTGTTAAATTTTGAGATTTCTGGTTATTTTGCGTCTAGAACTAATTTGTCATATTTGCGTATTTATTCAAACTTTTCTGATTTTTTTTTTAAATTATTAATATAATTTAACCCTTTAGGCACCAAAGTCTCAAAATTGCGACATGACGCTATACTGAATCAAACAGCTGTTTTCTCTAAATAGAGTGTTATATTTTGTTCAAACTCCCCTCCACTAGTTGGCAGACATCCCGTACCTAGACCTTAGCTCAGAAAAACGTCATGCTTCAATGCAAAATATTCGAGGAAATCCGGAAATCCCATCCAGAAAAAATAAATAAATAAATAAAAAATCCCATCCAAACGGTCCTTTTTTTGTCATATCCTCCTAGCGATTTTTTCTGGTTTTACTGAAAACTTTTATGGATCTTTCAAGGATAAATAAAGGAAAAATGGTTTATAAAAGAATAATCAACCTAAAGCTATAGCGTTAAATTAAACAGACATTCATTTATATGACAAAGTTACGCGCTATAGCTTTAAAGAGCTATACAATCAGTTATAATATTTGTGAAAGTCATCATTATTTTTCTAGGGGGTTACATCGGAAACAGCCCCTAACAATCAAGCGGAGGCATTAACAGAAGGACACATACACACACACACACAGACACACACACACACTCTAGTAGAGACACGTAACAACCGGAATATATATACTCTGTTGAGTACATAGAACTGACGGCCTGTTTCCATGGCAGCTGCTGGGTTCATTCTGATGTCATAAGTTCAGCAGCAATTTAGCTTTCCAACCATAACAGACTAAGTGATGCTGCAACTAACCATTATCACAAACAATGGCTTATATATATAGGCCTAATAAGTATATACAATGCAAAAATCAAGAGCAAGATCACCATGACTTAAAACACAGAAAAACAAGAAATCCTTAGAAAAAACTGTATTTTTTTAATACTTTTTTTCTTAATAAATCTTTTACCAAGTATTGAAATTGTGGCTTCGATAATTGAAAAGTTGTACATGAACTAATGAATAATCAACACATTTTTCCAGCACTACGAATGCTGACCAGTTTAAAAGCATTTCAAGGAAATTGTCTCTTACAATTTGTTTGAAAGGTGCAAAAACAAACGTGTGCAGGAAAGAACTGCTGACTTCAAAATATCACTTTCTGTCTCCCTCTTTGTCTCTCCATCCTCTCCCTCTCTCTCTCTCCCTCTCTCCTTCTCTCTGCCTCTGTATCTCTTTCCCTCTCTCTCTCTCTCCCTCCGTCACTCTCTTTCTCTCTCTCTGTCTCTCCCTCTTTCCCTCTCGTTCTGTGTCTCTCTCTCACTCTTTCTCTCTGTCTCTCTATCTTTCTCTCTCTCTCTCTACAGAGTCAATGACTGATGTCTCTGTCTTAAGATACTTTTGGCATTTATTTGAGTTTTTTCTAGACATTTTTAGCTGTTAACTTGCTTTTGAATGTTAAAGTTTGAATGTAGACAGACAGAAGCTTTGGTGTAAATGGCTTGCAACACACTTTTCGCCAATAAGACATGCTCGTTCTTGTGTGTTTACATAAGCCGTTCTTCTGAATGCCATCTTGACACACACACACACACACACACACACACACACACACACACACACACACACACACACACACACACACACACACACACACACATCTTCAGAGAGTGGGAGAGAGTGCTACAAAGCAAAACAAACTCCGCAATTCTGTGTTTCTCAACTCAGTTTGCCTTCTGCTAGATAACAGTCAGTTCCAAGAAACTTTTTTTTTTTCAAATCCCTTCTACATCTTCATATTTCATTCTACAAACTTCATTCAACCTTTAAAATGTTCAGCAACTTTCATACTTTCATTGTGTCTTTCAACTTGTATATCACATTTATAGTATTCAAATCATTCAGACTTGTTTGAAGAATTGTAAAATTAATCTTTTGAGATTTTTTTTTTACAATGGAAGCGGATGGGACGGAATGTTCAGTGGAGGAGTCACCAGTTACAGTGTAGAACTTATTTATTATAAAACATTTTTTTTATATTTTTTAAATGCAGCCTTGCTAGTCTTTCAACATGCCTGTGATGTTGTATTTGACTGGTGTGGCTGCATTGTTGTCAGTGATTTACTGTATTGCTGGTGGCACGTGTATGACACTGATGATTTAGCTTCACCTGGGTTCTTTGTGAATGTGGTTGGATTACATAACACTTTGCTTAGCTGCCGGTTATGACAACAGACAGGTGAGTCATGAGATATGATCTTTCTCTAACATGTGAATTCAAGCCCGCCAGTGTTCTTCACTAGATGTCTGAGTTTTTTAGGCCAACTTAAATGTTTTAATGAAAACTGCCTTCAAACTGTGTGTGTGTGTGTGTGTGTGTGTGTGTGTGTGTGTGTGTGTGTGTGTGTGTGTGTGTGTGTGTGTGTGTGTGTGTGTGTGTGTGTGTGTGTGTGTGTGTGTGTGTGTGTGCGTGCGTGCGTGCACCCGTTGGCAAATGTTATGTTTGAAGTTCTTAGTATGTCGAACTTTAAATTTTAATGTGAAAGTTATCTTTTTTATTACATATGATTACTAAATTATCTCAACAAAATATAATAATTTCGCCCAAATGTAGTCGGTGTCCCTCCAAACGTTTTTTTAAGTAATTTAGTTGGCCCTCAAAACTATGAAATCTTGTGAAGACATTTTTCCTAACTTAATATTTTACAGTGTATACTTTCTTACATAATTCATTGACTAACAGTCTCAACCTTAAACACCAGCGCCGTCTTCTATCATAATATTTGCACAGAGACAGAGTTTTATGTAACTGATAAATGACCAGGGGGAAACACCGCACTACTTTACGTTTCAAAGTAGCCAACCTTTAGTGAACAATACAGTATTTGTTTGAAAGAAAGCCTAAAGCCTTATTCGTTCTTTTTCTGTTCTATTTATTCTAACGCTACACTGACGACACGCTGCTTTGTGTGAGATAAAACAGTCATCCTGCGTTCCAATACCCATACTTCCCTACTATTTAGTATGCCAGAAAAAGATTTAGAAGGTCCCAATACATGCACGTCAATTGTAGTATGCTGAAAATACATAAATGCCCCACTAACTCCAATAGTATTTTGGAGTATTTGTCTTTATTCTTGACATTTCTCGACATAATGATAAAAAAATTATCTTATTATATAGACTCATTGCATGCAAAGTGAGATATTTCAAGCCTTTATTTGTTATAATTTTTATTATTATGGCTTACAGCTTATGAAAACCTTATGAGTTTAAATACAGAAATGTCGGCCATCTATAAAGTATGATCATGCATATGTACTCAGTACTTGGTTTGGGCCCCTTTTGCAGGAATTCTTGCCTCAATTCCAATTCATTTTCCATGATATTCTAATAATATGAGTTTCACCTATATATACAGATTATTATTAGTAGTATTAGTATTATTTTTTCGATCATTCTGAAACATTTATTTCTTTACAATGCCTTTGTATTTAGTTAATCTTAGAAGAAAAAAATTGTAGGGCTAAGCACTTCATATTGTAACATTTTCTTCTTCTTATTATTATTATCTACGTTCATTTTCTGTCTATTTTAATGAGTAGCTTGCTTACTGGACCGCACCAGAAGCCTTGACAAGTCTTTATATGAATCATGCGTCAAACCTTTCATAAGCAAAACCTTTTAATGATTCACTGAATTCCTCCATAATGCTTTCTGTGCGGCTGACTCACACTCAGTCTCTTAAGGTCAACGCTTATCTTAAAAAGAAATGAGCGCCATATTGAATAAAAACAGACTTTAAAGACCTACTTTACCGATGCAAACATGAAGGTGTATTGAACTCTGAGATCCTATGTAGTATAAATGCGCAAAAATGTTAGAAATCGGTTCATCCTAGCCTGAGAAAAGGCAGAAAGAGTGTTTTATGGTCTTCCTGTCTAACCCTACATTTTCCCATGTGTGACATCACACATGGTAAAATGTAGGGTTAGGATCAACAGGACAGCTGGGCCAAGGGAAGACTGAGGGAAGAAAAACCTCATTCATTATATTATAAAAGTGATTTTATAATGATAAAACGCCGATTCCGTATGGGTGAAGTATTCCTTTAAGTAAGTAAACCAAATTATCAAAGTGTGCAGCAAGATGTCAACACAATTGCCACCAAAGCTGTTTTATTTTTAGTTTTTTTTTACATCCAATTTTATTAGAATAATAAAAATTAATAAAAAGTATTTAAGACCAAATCTCAAAGCCATCAGAGCCTCACAGTTTTAGTTTAAGCCTCAAAATTAAAAAATCTAGTGAATGCAGTGGCCTTAAAAATGTACCGTTTTTATTTTTACAGTGCAGCTTTCTGGCTCTGTGTGTGTATAGATGTTGCTCCGAGTCAGTGGCTCTGTTAGTGTGCGTCACTGACTGTGTCTGACTTCATTCACTGATTATTAATGCAGGAGCTTGATGTTCTATCACCAGTTTGTCCAATGAGCCGTAGTGGTAGGACAGCTTAGAGGAAAGAGGGGCCGACCAGTTACCATGAGGTCTCTGGTTCCTCCTCCCAGTTACTATGAGGTCTCTGGTTCCTCCCCCCAGTAACCATGAGGTCTCTGGTTCCTCCCCCCAGTAACCATGAGGTCTCTGGTTCCTCCAAGTAACCATGAGGTCGCTGTTTCCTCCCAGTAACCATGAGGTCTCTGGTTCCTCCCAGTAACCATGAGGTCTCTGGTTCCTCCCAGTAACCATGAGGTCTCTGGTTCCTCCTCCCAGTAACCATGAGGTCTCTGGTTCCTCCTCCCAGTAACCCTTCGGACAAAAGCTGTAGTGTTTTTACTATGCCAGCTGTTGTTCCTGGGTGAGCGTATCCATGACAAAGGCATTAAAAAAACTATATAAAAATAGCATCATTTGCACTGAAGGAAAGATAAGACTGTTTCAGAAATATTTAAAAGTTCCTCGTAGCACCTTTTAAGAGTCAATTTGTAATCGAGGTAAATGAATATCGGTTAATGACTTTGTAAAAATGAAAATACCTGTTCTTTCCAATTTGTTCTATGTAGCCTACTACTGTCTGGATCAAATAAAACATTTTTTTTTTTAAAAAGCAAGAGAAATACATAATCCATTTGTATAAACAGCACAACTCTACATTCTAGCAGGACATCTTGAAGGGTTAACTAACTTTCTTTCACTGTCCCGCTCGTGTTCAGAACAGAATGTCCAGGACGGAACAAAAGAGCTTTTGTGTTTAAGTTCTAGAAGCTTCTGGGTCGGCAGCTGGTCACCAACAATCTATCATTCAGCTGAATTACGTTTATATCCGATTCACAACAACAACACATACACATAGACACACACACACACACACACACACACACACACACACACACGAAAACACCTCACACACTCATTCTCTCACACGCATACATCCAGGCAGTGACACGGGCACAATATAACACACAGCCAGTGTCTACCCATGAATACATACAGACACAAACACACACACACACACACACACACACACACACACACACACACACACACACACACACACACACACACACAGAAAAACATCTCACAGAGAGAGACACACACACACTCACACAAACTATCTCTATCTCCCACAAACACACACACACTCACTTTCTCTCTCTCTCTTTCTCTCTCACACACACACACACACACACACACACACACACACACACACACACACACACACACACACACACTCTCTCTCTCTCACACACACACTCACACTTTCTCACTTAGACCACACACACACACACGCACGCACACACATAAATTGGCTGCGAGAGTCTTGGCAACGGCTGCTTAGCACCGTAGACACTAGAGGAGCTTGTTGCTTGTTTGTTTCTTCCTCTGCTTTGTTTCCATCGGAACATTACGTAACTTCAGCGGAGAGAGAGAGAGAGAGAGAGAAAGAAGGAGAGAGAGAGGGGATGGTGAGAGAGAGAGAAGGAGAGAGAGAGAGCGAGGGAGAGCGAGATGGAGAGGGAGAGACACACAGAGAGAGAGGGTAAGAGGGAGAGGGAGGTAGAGAGATGGAGAGAGATAAAGAGAGGCAGAGAGAGGTAGAGAGAGAGAGAGGGAAGGATTTGCCAGCTGTTGACGCCCCCTCTTTTCACCCTACTTCCCCTTCCTCTGCCCACTGTGCAAATGTGTGTTTTTAATTCTGTTACGAGCTGTGCCACTCTGTCCGGTTAAGGCTGCTCCCAGAATGTGTGGTTGGTCAGACACAGATGATGTGGTTTTGCATTCATTGGTGGACATAAGGACTCTGTGAAATCTGTTTACTACGTTACATCTTTTTCTCGATCGCTTGAAGGCATTTGCCCGTTCAGATTTGACCTTTTACCAAACAATTGACACACAAGACTGTAGTGAAAGTCTCGGGTGAAAAAAGGACACATTTTGTTTTGCAGAATTCCGTCACATTCACAACACTTTTTAACAAAATAGAACAAAAATAATGAATAAATAATAAAACAAAAATCAAATATTTTCCTGAATCAACACATGTTAATATGTTCCTTCAGTCAATCGTTATACAATGAACAACAACATTCTAGATTCATCCACTGGACTCTTTTCTGTTAAGGTGATGATTTACTTAAAACATCAGACCATGTTGAAAACGTTGAAAAAATAAAGAAAAGTCCATTATAACAAAAAATAACACAGCAAGAGACAAAAACATCACCTCAAAAAGTTTCACCTCACACACACACACACACACACACACACACTCTCTCTCTCACACAAACACAAACTCACACTTACTAACACTCTCTCTCTCTGTCCCACAAACACACACACACTCACTCTCTCACACACATACACTTGAGGGGGGTGGGGCGCTCATGGTGTAGTAAACTCATTCCTCTTCACAGCAGACCACGGGTTAGAATCCTGCCTGTGGTCGTTCTCTGCATGTCATTCCCCTCTCTCTGCCCCATTTCACCTCTGTCTCTCCACAACTGTCTAATAGAAATACAAAAATAATTATCTTTTCAAACCAGTTTCAAACTGGTTTTTGTTCATAACACACACCATGTTTTTGTCACTCTTTGAATCTAAATGTATCTGTTTTCTTGTGTCCCCTAAGGGAGAGGCTGAGTAGAGGAGGGACCCAGCTAGCACAGCTGAAAGAAGTTTTGGACCGCTGTGTTGAAACGAACGCTCAACCCTTTAACACATAGTCCTCACTGGACCACTATCAGGGAATCTACATACCAACCAAACAGAGGCCTTAAAGGTGCTACGAGGAACTTTTAAATATTTATGCAACAGTCTCATTTTGCCTCTGATGATCATAAATAACATGTAAGAGCAAACGAGACAATCAGTCCAAAGAAAAATGCAATTTTTTATATAGTTTTTCTTAATGCATTTGTCATGGGTATACGCTCACCCAGGAACAACAGCTGGCGTGGTAAAAACACTACGGCTTTTGTCCAAAGGGGGTGCAAGAGTTAAAATAAACTGAAAGTTCCTCGGAGCACCTTTAAATAAACCAGTATCCTTTTTACTTGAAGTAAAAACTACAAGTGCGTGCCTTTACTGTTTCTCCGTTTTTACGAGACCAGTTTGACTTATTTTAATATAATTTTTATTGAATTTTGAAGTATGTATAAATGTTGTTATGTTTGTCTGAATGAATAGATGCCTATGGGATGTTGTACATCATTTTAAAGTTTGTTTTGTATTGTTAAACAGAGATTGTATGTTCTGTATCTGGCTGTTTGAAATTCAATCACATCAGGTTCAATGTTCTCCAGTATTTTACATATGTTT
Organism: Ammodytes marinus; assembly: GCF_949987685.1. Classification (NCBI taxonomy): domain Eukaryota; kingdom Metazoa; phylum Chordata; class Actinopteri; order Uranoscopiformes; family Ammodytidae; genus Ammodytes; species Ammodytes marinus. Next base: position 5,113,295 of record NC_137212.1, read on the forward strand.
TTTTCAAATCTCCCAAATATACAGAGCTAAGGAGTTATCTACCGTCTTTAACTCTAAATATTTCAGTTTCTTTAAAGGTGGAGTCAGCTTTTCCGGAGAACCCTTGTTTACATAGCAGTTTACAGAGTCTATGTTGTGTATTAACAGCAGGTTTTATTTCCAGCGCACACTGGAAGGACAGGTAGCGGCTCGTGAAGAAATATTCACTGATTTTTGCAACAAACAAAAAAAAAAATTATTCTCCATTATCGCTGACTGCACCTTTTAAGTGTATACACCTTCATGCACACTTAACTATATTGTGTTGTTTCTTAGTTAAATCACACACTGGTTTTCAATATTGTTATTATTTAAAGTGTTTATTTTGTTTGGCTTTGAAACTCAAGTTTGTTACAAAAGTTTTAAAAGATAAAGTTTTGTATTATTTATTTTATGATATTTTTTGGACCTTATGAATTTGTAATGTGTATGAAGTGTGAGTTCTGCCCCCGGCCCACTGTGACAACTGACAGAAAGATGTTTTTATTTGAATAATTGCTGTTAACTTTATTATAATATTGTCCACTGTTTTTCAAACCAGACCGTTAAACAGTTTTTTTTCCATCATTTATGATTATTGGGCTTAAAGAAACGGTACGACATTTTGATAAAATGGCCTGTTCACTTTTTTGCAGAGATTTAGATGAAAAGAACGATACCAATCTCATATCAGTCCGTTAAATATGAAGCTAGAACTGGGAGACACAATTGATTTAGCTTAGCATAAAGGCTGGAAAGAAGGCTAAACTAGCCTTTGCTTAGGTATTTAAAAGCAATTGAACAAATAGTTTATATCAACATTTTATTTTTTATTTTCATGAATCTGCATTTGTAGATGCCTGACTGATTGTTGTGAGCTAACTATAGCCCAGTGAGAAGCTGTAACCGATGGGCTATTTTTTGTAAACCAAAAGCTAGTGGTCAGGTCGTGTCAAAAAAAATAAGGCAAAACATTTCGATACTGTGAAAGCCAGTGAACATGAGGTTTCAACGTGTGCACATTTTTTGTTAAGATTTTAAGTGAAAATGTAAATAATTTCAGAAAAAAATTATATTTTATGTGAAAGAGTGACATTTTTGCATTAAAAATACATTTTTGAAGCACTGTGTTGAGACTTCTCTCTTTTAGTGATTTTAAAAATGTATTCAGCCTCAGTAATCTCATACACCTGCTTTGCTTTTGTTTTTCTACATCTTTGACAGTGCAAATGTATAAAACACATGATTATACACTGGGTTAAAATGGCCAGAATTTCTGTTGCTTAAAAAGGCTTTTGAAAATTCAAATAAACAAGGAAAAACTAAGCACAGGGCAGAACAAGTGATAAGGTAGAACATCAGAGCAGAGAGTGCAATATGTAGAAAAGGCTCAGCTGTGGTGTGTGTGTGTGTGTGTGTGTGTGTGTGTGTGTGTGTGTGTGTGTGTGCTGCAATTTGTCATCTTGAGGGTGACTGCATTTGGCTGTGTGTGTGTGTGTGTGGTGACTAAGGGGATTATTAGGCTCAGGTGACGGTGGCAGACAGACACACAGGAAGAGATTACACATCACACCTGCTGAGGCTGCAACACTGAAAGGCTAAAGCATCAGACGTCACACAGGAGCAGGTGTGTGTGTGTGTGTGTGTGTGTGTGTGTGATTATGAGAGAGAGCGAGATAGAGTGTGTGTGTGTGTGAGAGAGAGGGTGTGTGTGTGTGTGTGATTGTGTGAGAGAGCGAGATAGAGTGTGTGTGTGTGTGTGTGTGTGTTTGTGTGTGTAGGGAGAAAGGGAGGGCAGATAACGAGGGCCATTGATGATCATTCTGAACTCACTGAGCTTCCGGCGTCATTAGAATATTGCAGCGTTGTCATGACGCAGACAAATCTCTTATAATGTCGGACACAACTGACATTGAATTTTTTGTTCCAGATGTATTTCCTCCTGCGTCATAATTCGTCACCCACCCAATCATTAAGTAGGATTTACAATGCTCATTTCATTTCTAAATTCTCTCTAGGTCGTCCTCAGATGAGCCCTCCATCGTTGCTTCCAGTCATCCCGATTCTCCATACATCTGGCCAGTTCAAAATTCAAACCATTTTAATGCCGGTGGAGTTCTTGCCAAAGAAACTTGCTCTGCGATTTATGAGCTCACCTTAAACCATAGGGGACACTCTCTTTCAAGCACCTGGCAAATGTGAAAGAGCTTTTATAGCAGTTTTTGTTTTTAGGTTAGTAATGGCATTTTTAACATTTAATCTTTAATTTCTGCAGAGGGACAACTACCAGGTTCATCTCCACTTACTGTAGGTTTTGGTTTTTAAGAATTTGCCAGAATTGGAGCTTCCTTGTAGACAAATGTTTAGAGCAGCAGACCCGGCGCCAGAGCAAACTATACAGGGGGCATTTTGTGGGAGGGCCCGCATAAATATTATGACAGACAGGTGTAGCCTACAAACTTTTTTACAACACACTAAAGTACAGAAGAGTTTAAGGGCCACAGGAGAGAGAAAGAAGTCAGATGAGGAAGATTTTTTTTTTCATTATGTTGAAAATATATTTTATTTTTACAAGGCACATGCCACATAATCACAATTTCTATTATTTTTATTATTAATTTTATTCTTTGATGTATTTTCTACTATGCTTTTATTTTCTGTGCACACTGTAAAGCACATTTTCCCCGTCTGTGAAAAGCGCATATACATAAATGTTACTTACTCACTTACTTACTTACATAGGCTGCTTACTTAGTTACATACATCTTCTGTTCGATTCTAGGCTGTGGACTGAATGACCTGCAACAGAAGTAGTCGCCTACAGTCTTTCCCCCACGTGTCCTGTCTACTGTCAAGCTTTCAAATCACTGTGCATAGTAGACAAAATAGTAAAAGAGTGTCATGAAAATTCTGACATATTTTTAAAAAAAAAATTCAACCCGGCATAGCCTATATCATGATATGCAGAGTTTCCGTTATTTGGCATACTGTATTTGCCATGCATGTATTGGGACATCCAATCTGTTTCTGTCATACGAAATAGCATGGCGGTATGAATGGCTATTGGAACATTACTGTATATAAGAGGATAGACTCATCCGTGTTGTAAGTATCTTGGTCCTGCTTCCCGTAGCACGTGTGTCAATGGTCAGGTGTGTGTGCAGAGATTACCAGAGGCTACTTTGTGAATGAGCACGAGAGTGATTAACTAACTCTGACTGACAGACGATAAGTGTGTGTGTGTGTGTGTGTGTGTGTGTGTGTGTGTGTGTGTGTGTGTGCGTGTGTGTTTGAGTGTGTGTGTGTGTGTGCGTGTGTGTGTGTGCGTGTGTGTGCGTGAGCGTGTGTGTGTCTGACTGTGTGGTGCATACACATTGAACCCATCCGGTCGTCTGTCTGTCAGCGCTCTGAGTGACTGTGTGGTATCCTGCTGAAGTGTGCTGGGCCAGATTACAATAATCTCTTTCCTAAAAGACATTTATAGGAACAGAAAACCCCCCCCCCTAGATTAGTGTGGTAACCTAGCGATAACCTAGTCTCCCGGGGAAACGGAGGCAATGGAAGCTTAAGACTGCAGTGGCCGGGACACTGTCGTTACTCAAGAGAAGCCGACAGTCGAAGCCTAAATTTAGAGTGTAGTGTTAAGTGTCCAGCAGATCAGCTGTTGGGTGATTTTATTCCAAGGTCTATTCTATGCACCACCTGGTTCAACTCCTGACTTCTATGACTTTTAAATGCTAGAGTCATTTTAAGAGCCCATATGTTATTTATATCTTTAAGAGCCCATGCTGTTTAAAAAAATTACTTAAATCAATGTTATAACTGGTCAATAATGTAACAAAAGTGCTAAGCAAATTACGTTATGATTTGGAGCCCATATTGTGACTACTTTAGTGGTCACATTTTGGTTGTTATTGCACTTATGAAGCAAGCTTAATATTATTGCTCCAAATAGTGTAATTTTTTTTACATTAAAGTGACTTAATTTATGAAAGAAAGGGGTAATTGCGTCAATGTTATTGCTTCAATCTTAGTGTACTAAGCAATAAACGCACTCTTTCTATAGTTTTTACTGTAATTAAAGGCTCAACATTTTTATACACCAACATATTTTTATTTATTCTATTCTATTTAGTTCATTCTATTAGCATCGTTGTTACATTATGGACACTTAGAAGCCTGTTATACAATAACTCACTTTTCAAAGTACCCTTAGTTAAAAGCTAGTCAGTCCAAGGTAGAGCTACTAAGCTAAATAATAACAGTGTGAAACGGTTTTCGCCAAACATCCCTCGATGACACATTTAGAAAAAGTAGGCCGTAGACAGAAATCAAGTTTAAATGATTTATTAATTAAGAAATGTTACAAATGTGATAATTTTCTCGCTCTAACATTCCTTCCAGGAGAATCTGCCAATGCCTGACACTTTGAAATACAAAGAAAAAAAAAAGAAAAAAAATTCTAAGGATTTTCAGTAATCTCTCTACACACAACAATTAGTTTAATTCACAATAACAAAAGTTTGGTTAGCAGAAGCGCGAGGTTGTGCATGTGTAGTATGTGTGCACAAAGTAATGAACTGGCACTGGTTAGATTCGTTTGACTTGAAGCTGTCTGATACTACTTTTTTAAATTGTAATCGGTAAATCAGCAGTGTATAAAAAATATAAAAAAGGCCATCGTTTAAGATTCAAAAAAGCAATCCAGCTTGGTTTAAAATGACACAAAAAAGCCATGACAGGTGTGTGTGTAACAACTTGCACTCTGAGTAAGGCTTCAAAAAAACCCTCTGACCTTTAAATATGTGAGCAAAATGACAAAATCTCCACAACAGGAATATTTTTAAAAGAAAAACTTTGAACTTTAAAAAAAAAAAAAAAAAAAAAAAAAAAATCTATTGTCACCACTTCATACTGCCACCTTTTCCAAGTGACCATCGATTGCTAGCTCATCTGAAAACCCCTTCAAGAACTTGACAAACCTTTTTTCAACTCTTAAGAGAAAAAGAAAAGCACTAAAATAAAAGAGTATTAAATGTTGGCATATGACAAAATGAGGAAGAAACAAAATATACAGCACAGAAAAAACATTTTATGAAATATGCAAAAGGCGCTATGTTGCTTTGAGAAACAACCCCGTTTCAGCCCACGCACCAAATATAAGCCAGTCTTCACTGAAGACCCCTCGTCCCAAATTACTCCCACCCCCCTCCCCCCCACCCGCTCATACACACACACAAACACTCATTCACTCACACACACACACATCACGAAACACGATTACGTCACTAAGCCTGTTAGTTTGTTGAAAGGTGTAGCCCTGTGCAGCTCATTCTGATAGGGGAGACTGGGGAGACTGGGTGCAGTCGTTCCACTGGTCCGTCTCGGGGTTGTACAGCTCCAGGGTGTTGAGGAACTCGTTGCCGTCGAAGCCGCCCACAGCGCAGATGGTTTCTCCCAGCATGGCGAGCCCCGCGTTGCTGCGAGATGACGTCATACTACCCAGCATCCTCCACTCGTTACGGGCCGGCTCGTACACCTCCACACAGCGCAGCGCGTGGGACCCGTCGAACCCGCCCACCACAAACACTTTGCCTGGACAGAGGGAGAGAGATCGGTGTCAAAATTAATCACCCAAATTTAAGCAACCACGAGGAACTTTCAGTTTGTTGATTCTAGCGCCTGCTGTTCTCAAGATCTTTGCTAGCACTAACCGGCGCCGCGTGCATTTGTTTAGGAAGCATAAGAAAGAGACGGCACGATGCTTGGCCATGAGGTAATGTATTTATATGTGACTATGTAAGATTAATAATAAATTACTTAAATAGTGTTTTCTATGATGGTCTCGTTTGCTGTTACAGGTAATTTATGATCATCAGAGGAAAAATTAGACTGTTTCATAAACATTTAAAATAGGAGGTCTAAGTAAAAGTAGAAAAAATTAGAAATGAGACATGACAGAAAATGAGTGTTTACCTGCGTGGACAGCGATGCCGGCGCCTCTGCGAGCCACGTTCATGGGAGCGATGAGCGTCCAGGTGTTGTTCTCCGGGTTGTAACGTTCCACAGTGTTCAGACAGTTCCACGACTCCGCTCCTCCGATCACGTACATGAAGCCTTCCAACTCGCACACCGCAGCCTGGTGCCTCCCTGGAAACACAGTCAATTCATCAATATTACTTCACAATTTCATTTAGGAAATAGAGATTTTTTTTTTTTTAAGCATTGTTATGCTTTATTAGACAGTGTGGCGAGACAGATGAAATGGGGCAGAGAGGAGGATGACATGCAGAGAAAGACCACAGGCCAGATTCAAAACCAGTGGTCTGCTGCTACTGAGGGCACTTTAACCACTACACCACGAGCGCCCCATATAATGGAAATTCTGACGCATTTGAATGTAATTTTAATAAACCCTTATCCAAGTATTTAAAAAGGGCAATCAAAGTGAAGAACCTATGTAAAGGAAGTTCAATTCAAAACTTTTACAGGATTTATTAAACCATGAACTGTTCTGATGAACTGTAATCCTACTGTTGGTCTCATTCTTAATTCGCTTTCTTCATTCTCAAGTCCAATTCTAATATAACCTTTAAATTGAAGTCACAGACATTAGTAAAGTGCATGTCGTTAGCATAGCATAATTGCCTAAATCATATTTACTCTACATCTACTTTCCCCTACTCTATAACCCTTAAAATATGACTTGGGCAATTATGCTATTAGGCTAACGAAAAAGTAGATGTAGAGTAGAGTAGATGTAGAGTAAAAGTAGAGTAGAGTAAATATGATTTAGGCAATTATGCTACGAGGCTAACGATGTGGGATAGTGTGGTTACGTACTGATGTTGAGGGAGGCGCAGTTGGACCAGGTTTTGGTCACTGGGTCAAAGGCGTCACAGTTCTTCAGACCTTTCTGTCCACAGGGGTCCGACCCGCCCACCACGTACAGCTTGTTGTTCAGGGAGCACACGCCTTTAAACAGAGAGGACGGGTTAGATTTAGTTTACTCACACGTCACCAGCATATCATTGGGACGGGAATGAGCAAAAAAATTAAAAATAAATAGCCTAAAATGTAAGAATTTCAATTATCAGTTTAACACAAATTACAAGTGAGGTCAGTAAATAATATACTGAAAATAGCAATTAGTTAGAAATGAATCGTCTTTAGTCGCATATGTGAAAAGTTGATTAAATTTGCGGTGATAACCTCAATAGGGACATTAATGTACACTGGTACAGCGTGTCCATTGTTAATCGTTTCAAAAATGTAATAAGGAAAATGTGAATAAAAAATGTGAATATTACAGTAGTACTAAAGATGTCAGTTAAATAATGTATATTTGTACTATGTAATATTTGTATTTTGTATTTATGCAATGTTGAATGTCTTGTTAAGTTTAATTTTTTGTATGGACCCCAGGAAAAATAATTGTTGTGTAACTATGGTAATAACTAATTGGGATCCTAAATTGAAAAAATAACAATATTAAACTGACACATACAGCAGTGAATGAATGGTTGCTGCAGCCACTGACCTGCATTGCAGCGGTTGGTCCTCAGCTCTGGCACTTGGGCCCATTCATCAGTGTTGGGATCGTACCGCTCCCCACAGCTCAGCTCGTCAGAATGTCCATTAGATCCTCCGATCACGTACAGCTGACCCTGCAGGGCGGGACAGGGAGAGGCATTAGGGGATGATGCATTAAACTGTGGTTTACACTTTACTTTTGTTGCCTTCTGTACTTTGAAATACTGACATTAAAAAAAAAGGTGGAGTAAGTCATTCTGGAGAACGCTTGTTGTAAAACCACATAATATTTTAATATATCCTCACAATCTGCTACCTAAAAAAGGTACTGTGTGCGTGCTGAAACAAAAGCTGGTGTTAATAAACAGCCTAGGCTCTGTAAACTGTCATGTACACAAAGGGGGCCCACCTTAGCTAGCAACATGCCCATTTAAAGAGCCAATGCTGTGTATTAAAACATTTCAATTTTTTTGTGTGCCATATACAGTCAGGTAGTGGAGCATGAGGAGATATTCACTGATTTAGACAACAAGTGTTCTCAAAAACCGCTGACTCCTCTTTTAATTTAAAAAAATGTGGATAGATTAGCTAGGTATTTACCCAGGACAATACAAACCTGTTCAAACACTTGACATCTGCACTTAACGTGTCACTTTATCGTAGAGTAAATAAATCGACAGAGATGAAGAGGAATCATAAACGTACCATGAGCACAGCCATCTGGAAGCGAGCCCTGGGAGTCCGCATGGGCGCGATGAAGGTCCAGCGGTCCTCTTTGGGGTCGTAACACTCCACCGTCCTCAGACACTCTTCTCTGTTGTAGCCTCCTGCAGCAACAGCAACGAACATCCATCAATCAATCAATCAATCAATCAATCATCTTTATTTTCACCCAACAGACACTAAGGTTTCCCTCATTTACAGTGATGACGAGCTAGTAAATCAAGGTTATTATTAGGGCTGGGTATCGTCAAGGACTTCGCGATACGATACATCACGATATATTGCGTGTCTTGATATATCACGATATATTGCGATATTCCATAAACAAGTTGCCTTGTCAAACATAACAGCACAATATATTGATAATTGCACAGACAAATGGATTATAACATGAGCTCCATATTAAAACTTAAATAATCTTTCTTTAAGAGGATAAAGGAAAATATATACAACCGTAAAAGACACATTACTGTAATCATTCTTTTTAAAAAAGGCAATTCAAATTTGGTATGAACAAATCAGGGCTATCATTCGTTTGCCACATCGGCCAGCTCTACATACATTGTTGCAACTCCAATAACATGCATATTTATACAGTCACTTTTCTGCAATCTTCATTCCAACCCAGCTTGCGTGCTAACCTGCTACGATCGAGTCCCCTCTCTCTCTCTCAGCTCTTATTTACAAAAAGTGACAGCTAGTTTTTTTTATTCAATAATCTTTCTTTAAGAGGAAAAATGAAAATATATACACAACCATAAAAATACACATAACTGTAATCAGATTTTTAAGCCCTGTTTAGTGCCCTGTTAGGTTGGCACTTCATTCATCCAAAAGTATGTTTGATCAAGAGGAACCTTCCTTCATTTTTTAGTTTGGTTAAGGCGAGGTTTGCACTTTATTCCGTCACGTTGGTTAGGTCATTTATGAAATTAAAAATAGATACTATATAATTCACGTTTCTGTAATCTTCATTCCAACCCAGCTTTCGTGCTAACCTGCTGCAATCGAGTCTCCCCTCTCTCTCTCTCTCTCTCAGCTCTTATTTACAAAAAGTGACAGCTAGTTTTGGATTCATAAATCTTTTTTTCAAGAGGAAAAAGGAAAATATATACAACCAAAAAAAGACAGATTTTTAAGCCCCGTCTATTGCTAACCTGCTGCGATGAGCTTTCCGTTGAGAGCGGCGGTGCCCAGGCCTGAGCGAGCGTAGTGCATGGGAGCGAGCGGCTGTTCCTCCAGCTCCTCGGGCGAGGCCTCGAAGCTGAGGCTCTTGGTGAGGCAGGGGGTGGCGGAGGGGGACGTCTGGGGGCTGCTGCGGCCGTGCAGGAAGATCACACACAACACTCCGTCCAGCACCGCCAGGCACAGGTAGGTGTTGTCTAGGGGAGAATGGAGATGGTTAAGAGGGGAACAGGTAGGTAATGTCTAGGGGAGAATGTAGATGGTTAAGAGGGGAACAGGTAGGTAATGTCTAGGGGAGAATAGAGATGGTTAGGGGAAATTAACTTGTAGATTTTATTATGAAACTTCTCCACTTGATAACTGACTGTAAAACATTTTTTTTGTATGACTTTTTTTCCATAGATGTTTGAATAAATATTCATATTTGGCATATCTAGCTAATGTTACATCATATTAACAAGTTATTCTATAAAAACCAGACAAGGTTCTTAGAATGATTATGCAAAGTTCAGCCGATATAAGTGTTTTTGCCTTCAGTGTCTCGCCTTATGTTGTTTTGAAGTCTTGTAGCCTGTAAAATCATGGTTGAATGCACTTAATGGAAGCCGCTTTGGATAAAAGCGTCAGCTAAACAAAATGGAATGTTATTATTTAACATATGACATTTCACATGCATTTCATTCCCACACACACACACACACTTACTTGTGGTCTTCTCTGAGGCGATGTACTTCCACTCCCTGCGTGTGTGTTTGGGGGCGTTGTTGGCCTGGTTGGAGGGCGACAGACTTCCAGAGGAGCTGCAGCTCATCTGCCTCTGCGTGGTGCAGCTCTCGCGTACCGGCTTCTTCTGCAAGAGCACAGGGCAGCTATAGAAGCCAAGCTCGCTGCACGGGCCCAACACTGGCCTACTGCACACTCACACTCACACTAACTAATCATCATCATCACACTCCCCTATTCAAACTACGCCTCCATTCAGCTGGTACTAGAGGTGACAGTAAATAAACCAGCATGAATATTGTCCCGTTTTGAAATCTGACGCGATCTCAACCGCCATCAACACAGCACTGCAAACTACAGTCCCAGACCAACCGACACTCGGGTCTAAACAGCACACAGTTCACCCACAGCTTAGTAGAGATCGCCATCGCAGTCTGTTCTCAACTGGATGATATTGGCTGGAAAATCTATTTTTTTTCTAAGCTCAACAGCACAGCAACAGGCATCCTAGCTGATTTATGGCTGATTTACTGAAATTAGTCAGTATATTATGGCCAAATTATAGTATTAAAAGGGTAGTCTCAGTTTTGATTCTCCAGAATCACTGACTCCACCTTTAAAATGAGCTGTATCTACTTCCAGCCAGGCACAGAGGCGTAGCTGTAATGTCTCTTAATGCATCGGCCGGGGGCAAAAGCTCTATTTAAAAACACAACAAGAGCTACACACTCCTCCTTTGGTTACAGTGAAGCCCGGCACAAGCAGCTGTGGAGTACCTGGACGAACTGAAGGTGTTCCTCGTCCATACCGATGCCACCAAACATCTCCCTGTGCCCCTCAGTGTGGCCCTCACTGCCCAGCCCGCCGTCCAGCAGCCTGTGGTCAGGGGAGTAGTACAGCGTTTGCACCTGCAAGACAAACAGGAACAACGACCATGTGGCTGTCTCCATGGCAACACACTGACTTGACTTTGACTTGACAGCCCCAGTATAAAAAGGGGGGGATGGGAAGAGAGAAGGAAAGAGGGGAGGAGGCGGCTATAGCTGTGAAAGAGGGGGGGGGGGAAGGGACAACCGTGGATGGCCTGGAATCTTCAGTCGCTGCTCCCGATTGGAAAACGTTCCTTTAAAAAACACACACGGTGATGCTGCCATTTTGCATAGAGCGGGTTAACAGTGGTTTGAGAGCTCAAGAAGGTGCTAGAAGGTATCACGTGGCATTCCCTTAAATTGCATGTTAAAAAAAAAAGAAAAAAAAAAAAAAAAGGAGGGAGCTGGAGAGGAGAGAGACGTCGCTGCATCTGGAAAGATTCTTCTGTGGAGAAGTGAAGAGGCTTCATGTGGCTGTGTGTCCACCTCGGCTGGTCCGTTAGCTGAGGGTTGTTGGTTATTGGTGATGGCGGCCCTCAATAAGGCAGTCAAATCCAGGTTACTATAGTGCATTTAAGAGCTGTTTTGGAAGATTAAGCCAATTGTTATCAAATGGTAGATAAAAGAAATTAAATTCTGGTTGAGCCAGGAAAAAAAAGTGAGATATGTCTACAAGTTGTCATTTATTGGCCACAAATAGGGCAGTCAAATCCAGGTTACTAGTGCATTTTTGTGCTGTTTTTTGTAAGAACTATTAAGATTGATGATAAAGAAATAAAATTCTGGTCAGGTTTTTTTTTTTTTTTTTTTTTTTTTTTTTTTTAAGGAAAAGAAACAAAGCAACCAGTTCCTATAAATATATTAAGTGGGGAGATGTTGCACACAATTAAGGGATGTTGTATAAAATGTAGGGCTGTCTTAATTAACGCAACAATAATGCATTAACGCAATATATATATTTTTTTTTCTGCGATTATGACCCTCAGCCCGCACCGTAGTTTGGGAATTCAGGGAATCGACTGAGAAGTTTTGTTGTCTATTGTAAAACAGACACAAGCCTCCATGAGAAGAAATGGATAATGTACAGAGGCTCCAAAGCCCTGCCAGATGGTTCTCTAAACAACACCAACGTTATTTGCATTTACTGCCGCGTTGCCACTGGATTACAACAAGCCAGTTTGACTAAAAGCATTGAGCTGACGCAGAGAGCTCTTATCATCCTCGACCAAAGGCAGACCTATGTTTATGCTCTTAGGATATGTTTTGAGCCTGCAGTATTCAAAAGTACCAAATACATCTGATTGACAAATAGCTGTGACACTGCTTACAGAAACAAGTTCATATGCTTTTCAAATACAAAGAATTGGACTCTGGCCTTCCGCCTTTGGGGATATATGGAGAATATTCTGGAGAGTATTTGTCTTTTTTCTTTTAAATGCAAAAATAATAATAATAATCATGCATTTTTGTATAAAGCAAGCATATTTTTCTACTCCCACGTTGAAAAGAGTATTAAAATAATATATATATATATATATATATAGCTTTAAAAATGTTCATTTACAACTGAATTTTCTTTTAACAATGATGCGATTCATCATGACTAAATATTTAAAATCGATTGGATCATTTCAAATTAATAATTAATTTGTGGTCAAGTAAAAGCTAGAATTTGTACTGAGCAAATCTCTAAGAGCATGTCTTCATGCTTATATTCAATATATTTTTCTGTCCAATGCCTCATTCGAATGGCTCCAGAATGTGCCAGTAGATAAATAGGCCTAAGTATATCTTGTGATATTATGCAGTTAAGATAATTTCATTCAAAATATTTCTTATAAAATGGTTTGTGAGCAGTATGTAGTGGTGGTAAATGCAGAAATGGGGTATATGGGGAGCATCTGTTTGTACATATGTGTCCAGGTGGACAGATGGGAAGCGCGTTGTTGCTTGGCTGCAAAGAGAGCGCTGCTTTAGAGGCCGTTTCGCGCCTCTTGACTCTCTGACTCATTTACCCTGGCGGCTCAGTCGTTTGGCTCCTCAGTCTTGGTCTCCTGCGTCTGCTATTAAAACCTAAAGGAGAGATAAATCAACGAGGGGGGGGAGCCTGTTAGTGCTGGAGTGACATGTACGCACCTGTGTAGATCAGATAAGTCAAGTAGTAAGTGGCAAGTGAGACAGTAGAATCTAGAAACGGTCACACACAAACACAAACCTTTAGAGAATTTTTTTTTTTTGTGTGTGTGTTTTTTTCAGCAGTAGAGGAGCATTGTATGAATTGTACGAATACTTAAGATGGGGGTTTTTGTGTAAGCCAAAAAAACCAACCACATACCCAAAAAATACAGTGGGAATAAACAAAAGAACGAATCAAAACGAGAGCAAAAACAGCCGCTCTTTTTTCAGCTCACCTCTAATGTGTAGAGTATGGTTCAGTGGTACAGAGATTTCTTACTGCGAAAACCTCAACAAATCAGAGAGGAAAACAAAAAACAAACAATCCTGACATAGCAGTAGCAGCATGACAGTGGCATGCCATTTTCTCTACTTCAGTGACTCCAGCCCCTCTTGATGACTCGTTAACGTCAAAAACAGAGGGAGTGAGATGAGAGGGGGACGGGAGGGGGAACGAGGGAACAGGGGTTTAAGGAATGAATGGAATATCAGCCTTTGAGATTTGGAGACTGTAAGGCTGTAGAAACCCCGGTTACGGTACTGACCTCCTCCATGAGACGTTCCAGTTGGTCTCCGTTCTCCCACAGGCTGCGCTGAACCCAGTTGAGAACCTTGGAGTAGAGCTTCCCGTTGCTGGGCAGAGAGAGGTTGTCTTCTAGCATTACTTCTAACTGTAAAACAGACAACGGAAGAGAGGGAGGGGTTGGTTGAAACATTAGTTCGCTTTTAAATGTTTTATCATATTTTACTTTTTTTTTTAAATGTTTTATTTCTATTCATTCGCTTTTCAAATGTGTATTATGTATTTTAATCTTGCCCCTGTAAAGCACTTTGAATGGCCTTGTGTCTGATTTGTGCTATATAAATAAACTTGCCTTGCCCACACATTCAAGGATTAAAATGTGATAAAGTGAATGCTTAACTAGAAGAAATGAACACTGGACTTTACTGCTCACTGAACAACTTGATCTCACTGGCTGATTATTCATTTATCTACAGAATAGAAAAGGAATTGGCCACTACACATTAAGTTATGTTGCTTTGTTGGTCAATCAACACAAGGCTACATTGAAATTTGTCTTTTCGCATATCCCCTCTCAAGTTACCACACTTCGGAGGGGGTCAGAGCTCAGGGTCAGCCATAGTACAGTACCCCTGGAGCAGTTTGGCGTTAAGTGTCTTGCTCAAGGACACAATAGGCTCGTTCGACCTAACTTTCAGCTCGTCTGGAAAGTAGACGAGAGTAGCCGAGTGCAGTCGGGGGAGTGACGAAAATGCCTGACTGAAGCCGGACAGCTCCGAGTCGGAAGTAGCGTCCTTGTTGCGGATGCAGTTCGTTTTCTAGTTTTATTTTGAAGGCCTATTAGAAACATATTCGCAGGAGAGTCACACATGCTACAACCGATTAGAAGCAGAACACAACACAAAGACGAGTAAAGACTTTAAAAGCGAGGGGCATTTTCAAAACAAGAAACGAGATATAATATCCCCATTCCCCACACATCTTTATCTTTCTTGTTACTTTACTAGAACACCTACTTTTAAGTGATAAAGAATAATTTACAAGAATAATTTACAAATCCAAATAAAGGAGGTTTAGTATTTCTCCCTTCACATAACGAATATGATCGGCCTAAATAAAGAAGGTCTAAGAAAAGATCCCTTATTATTATTGTAGAGATGGATATGATGAACTGTATTATGATGTGTAACAAACAAACTACTTGTTGTAGTTTTGGTCTGGCTTTGCGACACTACATGTAAAATACAATCCCCAGACCATTTAGATCACTTGAAATAAGCCTATGATTTAATCTTAATGGTATAAAAATCACTTCACCAAGATCTTATGTGACTCAAGTTTGTGTTCACTTTTAAATATATCTATACAGGAGAGTTACACATCCAAATTATTTCTATGTCAAGGGTTCAGAGGTTTAACTCTGATTAAGTACATTTCTGCTTAAATGCATATTGTGGCGGCCTAATGATTAAACATAAATTAAAATCAAAAAGAATGGATCGTAATTTAATTTTGAGCGGTGATGTCAGACTTTTGCCTAACCAATTGGGGAAACGCATCAAAGGCACGAGGTTTAAACTCCCAATTAGCGCTCAGCTCCGCCTGTCAGCAAGACGTTTCCCATCAGACATTTCGCTCCCGCAGCCCGTGGGGAGCAACTGCAGCGACTTGCTCCAGTGTCTGTGTCCGTCTTGATACCGCGGGACTTCAAAGTCTCAAGCAGCCGAGCCGCAGCCAGCCACGGGTGCAAGTGGGACAAAAAGTCTAACCATAATGCAGTGCGCTCAGCAAGACGAGCGTCATAATTGCGCAGGTCTTAGCAAGACGGCGACAGGTCGAACGAGCCTAATGGTAGAGATTGTGGGCAGGGCTCTGTATATGTTAATACAGGCCACCACTAGCCACGACACATGGTTGATGTAGTTTAATTACTTTAATAGTGACAGGAATATACTCTCAGATCCTATTAACTTGTTTGGTAACCGCCCACATCATTCGTTAAACCTGAAAGCTTGGAATGAATCACCGGATGAGATCATGTATCTTACAGTAAGTCTCAAAAAACAGAGCTTTTGTACACTGAGGTTGCTTTGATCTAATATATATATATATTTTTTTTTTAAAGATATTTTTTGGGCATTTTTATGCTTTATTGACAGAGACACAGAGGTGAAATGGGGCAGAGAGGGGAGTGACATGCAGAGAACGACCGCGGGTGGGAATCGAACCCGGGTCTGCTGCTGGGCCCGGCCTGGGGGGGACGCCCTACCAACTGAGCTAAAGGCGCCCCCTGATCTAATATCTTTAATCTTCACATTCAAAATCCTTATAGCTGTGATACTTGGGACAGCAGCAATACATCTCATGATTATAGATACATGGCAAGTTTGTGGTTTCAGGAACATTTTAATATTTCAATAGTCCTCTCGATTGTTCTACTTTCAACTGGACCAATAGATAATTGATATACTTTTGATTTTGAACACATACAATCAAACAAACACCTGCACCCTCACAACACATACAATCAAACAAACACCTGCACCCTCACAACACATACAATCAAACAAACACCTGCACCCTCACAACACATACAATCAAACAAACACCTGCACCCTCACAACACATACAATCAAACAAACACCTGCACCCTCACAACACATACAAAGTCAAACAAAAACAACAACAAAAAAGATATTTGATATACTATTGATATAGATTTTTTTAATTAAGGATCTGCAGTCCAAAATATCCTAAATTTAATTCCAAGTGTTCATGACTTAATCACTTGTAAAGTCCTTACACTGAACCAAAGCCTACAGACAGTAACCTGCCTTAGTAGGCCACATATGATGCATTTTAAGTCGGCTGCCTGAAATACATTCTCAGCAGTAGTACTTAGCAGCGGGACAATCTATAAGGACATCTCATGTCAAAGTCAGACAGTTAAAAATACAAAAGCTTATCTGTTATGTGTTCAACTTATGACCTGGACGGTTTGAATGCAGCAGCAAAAGAGACAAGGATAGAATCAAACATCCAGCGACCAACTTCAGCAGTCACTGTATATATTAATATAAAGTACAAACGAGGGATGGGCATGATTAATCGATGATCGATAACTGATCGTTAAGAATTTTTTCGATTACGCGACATTTTATCAATCCAGTAGAGGTTGTGTTGCTTAGTGTGAGTCTTGAAGCAATGCAAACCCATTTACCATTTAAGAGCACCGCAGCATTTGCTCATTGTCGTTTGGCACTGAGCCTTGAGATTTTATGAGAGTGATATATATATATAGTTTTTATTTATATTTTAAGTAAAACAGTTTCACTTTAACCTTGTCTTGTTGTTGGACTATAAGCTCTTAAAAAAAATGCTGAATTTTGTATTTTCTGTTATAGGCAGGACAGAAAAAAAACAAAAAAAAATAAAAAAAACATTCTGGAATACATGTCATTCTAACGCAGTACCTTGAGGCGGGGGAGTTTGAGGAAGTCCTCGTGTTCGGACACTTCCAGCAGATGGTCCTGGATGTAGACGTCCACCTTGGCCAACACCTGGGCGTCTCCCATCGCGCTCGCAAAGTTACGGAAAGAGATGGCGTTCTGGGAATCCATCTTAGACAGCAGGTAGTCGCCACAGATCTGGGAAGTGGGAAGAAGGGATAAGTTATTCAGTAATTGAAATCACATTGCAATTTAACTCATCCTTTTTTTACTTTCTATTCTATTTTATATATAGCGTTTTATATTGTACAAAAAAAATGATTGAACTAATTAGTATTTAGAATTTATCCAATGTATTTTTATGATTCCTATTGCACCGTGTGCCAGAGATAAACACCATTTCGATTCTGATGTATGTCTTGCATATATCAGAACTGACAATAAAATAATTTGACTTTGACCAATAGGGCTTTGTTCAAAATATTGATAAGGTGATAGAACGTGATATTTGTTTTCGTGACATCTGTATTGTATTGCAAGGTCCAAAAATCCATATTTTATAAAACGGGTTCTGAACTACAACCCTCTGTAACTCTAGATGTCGCAATATAGCCAGCTGCCTCGAACTGTTGGGTTTGTGAATTCATGATAAAGTGATGAATTGAATAGTTTTAACTACATTTTTCTGGTGAATTATCAATACAATGTGATGTATATTAAGACCAGCCAGATCGTGCCCAGCAACTTGTATTTCAGCTTTCCGAAGTAACCTGTAGAAGGCATGTGTGTTCCAAAATGGCAGCATTGGTGAAGTGCGTGTTAATAAAATATCAGATTAGGTGAAAAAACAAAACCTGTTTGACTCGTTCCATCTTGAACCGTTTGGCTGCAGAGTAAACTTCCTTCACCAATTCCTTGTCTGCCTTAAGCCTTTGTTACACACACACAAGACGAAGAGAAAGAAGATATTTGTTAATCATTTTCGACAGTTGAGAAGCTCAGTCCTCTTTACTGCATGTCTCTCCCGATTTCCACACTATCCATCTGACTTCAACTAGCAGTTAAAAAGGTTAAAATACCTAAGAAATACACTTTTAAAAAAAAATAATAATAATTTGTCAAAAGCCTGGTGTGACTCACTGGGCAGTGTAGGCGTAGTTGAGCAAGATCTCCACAGCCTCAGGGTCCAAGTCTTCAAAGGTGACGTGAGAGACTCCGTGGGGCTCGTTGTCACTGTTAAAGATCTCAAACAGGTAGGGACTGCAGCAAGCCAGCACAGCGCGGTGAGCCATCAACTCATGACCGCACACCTGGACAGAAATCAAGATAAGGAGGAAAAAGAACCATTAACATGTGTATTAGTTTGTGAAAAAAAAATATATATATATAAAAACATACTTCTTTTTAAATTAAAACATTAAAATAAATGTATTAAAGGAAAGTGCTACAAAACATTGTGATTTAAGTGTGGAAATAAATTAAGATAAGGAGGAAAAAGAACCATTAACATGTGTATTAGTTTGTTTACATTTTTTTTTTTTTTTTTTAAACAAAACATACTTTTTTTTAAGGGAACAGCAATAAAATATTATGATTTTAATGTTTCAACACTAAAAATAAGATAATAAATAAAACTGAATTTACAAAAGGTAATATGATAGTGGAAACATGTTCTCAAACTTGGCTTTAAGAGCAACTGAAACATGCCAGGAATCTCTTTTTTGTAGTTTTGCAAGTTTGGCAGCTTTTAACGTTTCATAAAATCAATGGTTTCTCTGAGTAAGTGCATTGACCCTTGTGAGAGTGACCCTGCGTTCCAATTCACATACTTTTTCCTTTTACTACACTGCATACTAAAGTACAGAAGAGTTTTAGGGCCACAGGAGAGAAAACAAAATCATAGAAAAAAGGGAGACTTTTTTTCATTATGTCGAGAAATGTCAAGAATAAAGACGGATACTCCAAAATGCTATTGGAGTTAGTGGGGCATTTATGTATTTTCAGCATACTACAATTGAGGTGCATGTATTGGGGACGTCCTAAATCCTGGCATACTAAATAGTATGCAAGTATGGGAATTGGAACGCAGGGTGAGTGTCTGTATGTAGCGTCTATCTTACCTGCAGTCTAACATCGCAGAACTGACCACTCTTTCTCAGAGCGTTCATTTTGGCCACGGTGGAATCCAGGAAACTCTCATCCTCGAAGATCAAATAACCGTTTGGAATCATCTTGGTGAATTTTGAAGGTATGTCTGAAAAGGAAAATTGTAAAAAAAAAAATATATAAATATACATTAACTATTGCCAAGTGAAGCAATAATACACAGACAGCATGCTTGTCTTCTACATGTTAATTTTGCACGTGTGTTCAATGATCGGTATGTCACAACTTCTTCGACAAATGTGTTTAAATCTTCCAATGTGCGCATTAACTCAAACACCACCCCAACCCAATGTAAAAAACATTTTTTTTTTTTTGCAGTTTCTATCACCATTTTCTTATGCAATACTTGTGCATAAAAGCAGGGAGACAGAAACGCAGCTATTGTCAAAGCATGCTTTACTAATTGATTGAGGCTAGAGGATTAGGATTACTTCCCTCAGATATACACATTGTCTATCCTATAATGTGTCCTATGCATAAATCAGGGTCTTACCTAATAGAGAACAATGTTAAATCCAAGGAAGAACCACTGCTGACAGTAGAACAAGGAACCGAATGGCGGTGGGGCGAATTCTAAGGCAAATCAAGACTGGAGAACACAGAGGAACCCAGAGTCTTGTTCAGGGACGGGACGGGGCGTTAGATGGAATGCCAGTGGACTGAACGGGCAAACAAGAGCAGCAGGGAGAGGGGGAGCAGCCGCACGGACAAACTATCAGGCTTGAAGCGACTGTAATCAAGTCCTCG
Source organism: Ammodytes marinus (assembly GCF_949987685.1). NCBI lineage: Eukaryota > Metazoa > Chordata > Actinopteri > Uranoscopiformes > Ammodytidae > Ammodytes > Ammodytes marinus. The sequence goes on from NC_137212.1 coordinate 5,133,406, forward strand.
GGATCCCGTTGGCTATAGAGTTGTCCTTATTCTGTGTTGGTCATACATTATAACCTGGAAGAGAAGGAGAGAAAAAACATGGGAAAAGGGCACGTTAGTTTTTGTCAAGCAATCGGCCAATTCGTTAGCCTCATAGCATAATTGCCCAAATCATATTTACTCTACTTTTACTCCTCGACATTTCACACATCTACATCTACTTTACTCTACTCTATAACCCTTAAAATACGACTTGGGAAATTATGCTATTAGGCTAACGAAAAGTAGATGTAGAGTAGGTGTGGAGTTAAAGTAGAGTAAATATGATTTAAGCAATTATGCTATAAGGCTAACGAAATGCGAGTCATATTGAAATTTATTTTAATTGCGTAAACTTGGAAACCATCCAGCGCTGACGTGCGTCGACTACTCCACGTGGTAAATCAAGGCAAAATGGTTTAGAAGTGGAAGTTTAGAACCTGGCCCTCCCTCCCAACTTCTCCATTTCAAATATTTCCGCTTCCCTTCCCTTCCCACAAGAAATTGTCAAAGCATGCAGTACCGGTAGATCTCACAATGTTGCCCAAAAAAAAAAAAAAAAAAAAAAAGATTCAGGAACTAATCAAATTATCCTCATTGAATCTCGAAGAAAAACAGGATTTCAGAATTATATTCCAATACGCTGTTGGTAGCTGAGCCCATGCCTTTAAGAAACTAGTCCATTTAGCGCTTTACTGTTCATATCCACACACCTGCTGCCATGTTCCACTGGGCCAAGTTAGACTGCTGAATCCATGTCTTGCCTTCAGTTCTCTCTCCACTCTCTTCCAATGCAATGCCGGTGCAACTCTATATAATGTGACATGCCCCTTTAAGTGGCCCCTCCCCTAGATATGGCAACCCCTTCCATTCAAGCGTGAACCTAAAAAAGGAAAATGTAGGAGGGAGCAATTTGTGACAGGGTTTCCACTGCCAAGTCAACTGGTGTGATTCAGAGAAGGTTCACTCAAAGTCATACAATGAATTCCGGTTCTGCCATCACGGGATCACAGGGACGCTATGTGCAATGTAACACTACTGCCATGCCCACAAGCTTCACCCACTCACTACTTCACATCCAATACAAGAATACATTTACATATGATGAAGATATTCTGTTTTTAAAGAGTTTGAATTTCACTAGACATCAATATCTCACAGATCTCGCTTGTACTAAATTAAATATTCAAGAAAAAAATAATACAATTGATGAGAGATACACTGATGAATGAATGTCATTTTGAGATAATCTTACGATATCTGCACTCTCAAGGCCGATTAAAAAAAATTAATAAAAAAAATTCTTCAGGCAGGCACTCCCGTCACTACTATCAAAACTGCAGTGTGAAGGTCAGTTAATAAATTAAACTGCCGTTCCAACAGTTTTATCACCGTGATCCCGTACGGGGGGAGAGGAGGAGAGATAGGCCGCAGCAGCTGCACCATAGTTCCCATGAAACTTTATCCATGCGCCATGTGACGAGGCGTTGCTAGATAGCATTGCTATGAGAAAGTGTTCTATATACAACTCACACTCATTAAAAAAAGCTGTGAAAAAACTCAAAGTGTTTCACATAGCGTACTTGTGATTCTAGCTGCCGTCAGTCAGTCGAACATTTCAGTTAAAAAAAAAAAATTGTATAAAAAAATATCAAAGTTGGATGTCTTAATAAGCTTTTACAAAAATCTGATTGAAAATAAATGTTCATAAATAATATAAAATTCAGTAATTTTTTTTCTTTAAACCGTTTACGAGACCGTTTGGGAGGTCAGTGTGGGTGTGGCCGTAACAAACTGTCTCCATGGCAACAGTCAGTTTTAATAGAACGCTTCAATGAGAGAACTGTCGTGATTGGTTCAAAATACTTATTGTGTAATAAGAATCAGAGCATAGCCCACTTCATCTAAAACCACATTTCTGTAAAGAGTATCAAAGCTAAATGGCAATATCTTTCATCTGGATTGATAAATCTGCCTTAACTCTTTTCAGATGCTTTACTACCATGCAACTAACTCCCTTAATTAGTGAGAAGGATTTTGTGGATGTTGGTTTACAAGGGGCTTTAAGTTAGCCTGGTCCAACCAGACCATCGTACTTCATTTCATTTGTACAGAAGGTCTGGAAGTGCTGCAATTGGCAAACGTTCACTCACTTGGAGGCGGGTGTCTGAAGTTTAAAACTATTGGATCTGCCCAGTGCCACTCTGGATTAGCCAACCAATCGCATAACATTTGGTCAGACGTATGTCATGACCTGGCTCTGACGGTGCGTTTCAGTTGTACAGGGAAATAGGAAATTTCCGACTTCACTATATTGTAGTCTATGGATCTACCGGTACCTGGCAACGGTAACTTGCTAGAGCCTAACGTTTAGTTATTTGGATGAGAAAGGTTGTAGGCGTCCATACTTTCCGGAGCAGATGCACTGGAACACAGACAGGTCGGAACTAGGAACTACCAAGTCGAAAATTTCCGAGTTCCGAGTATAAAGGAACGCAGCATTCAACTGAAACTGGAGCACGACTTTGACGTCATTGTTCTCAGCCACTTGCTCTGATCGCTGATTGGACCGCCAAAAATTTGGACGAGCAGAATCCCACTAACACACCCCACCCCCAGACTGACTACTGAAGTGAAGTGAAAATTGAGCGGAAGTAGGTAGGCGGGTGGAGCCAGGCTAGCTTTAAGTACTAGTCAATGATGAAACCCATGTTGCAGATAAGAGCCAGCTCAAACTCCTTTAAGAAAGAAAAAGGCATTTTACGATATCTTTTTCACTCGGTAAACATATACAACACTGATATGTCTGGTGACATATTCCATGGTGAGACTTCAGGCTAGAGAGTTGTTATCCGCGAATACAAAGTTAAAATCACAGCCAGCCTGACATGAGAGCAACAATTTGCCCTTTGTATATCCAGCTGAAATAATAACTGTCTTTTGCACAGTCAGATGGTTTGGACTAAAGTTGTACACACACACACACACACACACACACACACACACACACTAGTACCTTTCACACATAGCCTTCGGTTTTTTTCCAGGAATGTGACACTTGAAAAAAAAATGGTTTGACCTATTTGACCACACACACCCGCCCACCCACCCCCTCCACACACACACACACACACACACACACACACACACACACACACACACGCAGAAATGAATTAGAAAACTATTAAAAAGTATAATTAGTAGTACCATAAAAAGTAAATATTTGCTTTGCTCTATTAAAAGTATAAATACTTGTGCCATTTGATAACAGCCACACAGTCAGCTGAGATCGTTTTGAGATCGTTCAGACTATAAATATGTGAATCATGTTCAGTATGAGCGTTGGTAAACACACACCACGCGTGTTGGACGTGCCGTGTTGCACTGCACTACTGTTTTGATTATGGCGAAGGTGTGGAAGGCACAATTGTAAAACGACTAAGTAAAGACTGCTGGGAAGGGCGCCAACTGGTTTAATGGGTAAACGTGCAGCAAGTCTGGTGGCACATGTTGGATTATTTTTATATTTTATTTTTTTTTGCATTCAACTGAGAAGCATTCATTTAGCCTGTGTGTGTGTATGTGTGTGTGTGTGCGTGTAACACTGACCCAGTTTATGAGTTGTTTTGCAACATCTGGCATAAGATTTCCTCGTGGAGCTCAAAAGCTCAACTCCTACACATGGTTGGAGCAATCCACCATGTTTCTGCCTTAGGCCTGGCTCCTCTTTCATCTCTTCACTAGGCTAGCAACCAGCAACACTATGGCAACACACTAGGCTAGCAACACTATAAAAATGGTAAATGTAAATGTCCCCACTTATATAGCGCTTTTCCCTGGTTTTTCACAGACTCAAAGCGCTTTACATTGTTTTGTACACATTCACCCAATCACACTAACATCCATACACCGATAGCAGCAGCAGCTACCACGCAGGGTGCAAGCTAACTATCGGGAGCAATTCTATGACACTATGGCAACAGTTGTCTTCTAGATCATTCTCTGATACACAGTCGTTGCAGCCTTTAGTAAAAGCTGTGAATAAAATAAGAAACTTCCGTAGACAATTTTGTTTTAATCTTTACCAGGATTATTCTGGGAACTAACAAATGGCAATTCATTAATTCTGCTGTGTTTGTTTAGCATATGACACTGCATATCTCAAGTCAACTTTATCGTCATTTTCTACAAAGAGTGACAAGACGTATAGATATTTCCAAAATAGGTTTCTCTCCGACCCACGGTGCAATACTTACTAAGGAGAATAAAATAAAAAGATAAGTAATATTTACAATAAATACATTCTGAATTGTGCAACTAGTAAGTATTGAATCGTTGTCTTCTAGGAGGTACAGGGAAATGGTTTCAGTCACATGATGTGGAGACACTATTCATGTCCAAAAAACTACAGTGAGAATGTGTGAGATAACCATGACAACAGCAGTTCATTGACTACTAGCTGCACGTACAGTATTGAAGTATAGACAAAACTGCCAAGCCGATTTGTTGAGTTGTACATTTGGATAAATGGGACGTAACGCTTGGAAACCAGAAAACAAAAAAAGGAGAGAATACAAAAGCACAAAAGAGAAAGGGCGAGATTGTTCACAGACGGTGGCTCAGCTCTGAATGATTTTTCTCAACTGATTAGTCAGGCACAAAGGTACTAGGTCTGTCACTGTCCGAATAACCAGTGCTTGTTAGGCGGCCCCCCAGTGGCGAAGAGGGGCATTGCTGGATATGTCACCCATTTTTTTTACTGAGTGGAAATTTACAGCTTACATTTAACCATATCTTGATAGGATCGATGAGGGGTGCGACAATTTAAGAAAAAAAATAACATTGTGTTGCTGGTGTGTTTGTGCGAGTGTGTGAGTGTCTAAAAAAAAAAAAATACTGCTTTAATAAGGGAAATGTTGTATCAGAACTGCCCCCTCCCTGCCCCCACCCCATTCATAAAGCAGAGGAACTCATTTCGATCGACACCACTTAAGAACAATATGTCTATGAGTGCGCCATCTACGCCTTACAAGAGCCTGTCAGTGTCAACTATTTGTTTTTTTAACCCATTTCATAAAATCTTTAATCTACACAATCAGCTATTTTTGGGATTTTCCACGTGGTTGCCGGGGGCTTCACAACCGGATTAGAAGAAGCACAGTAGGTCACATACTACGCTGGAAAGGCTACGCACTAAAGCACTTTAGGATATCCGAAACGTCTAGAACCGTCTAGACAATTTCCTTTTGTACTGCACGATCGATACAGTCAATATTAACCCTTAACAGTCGACTGCAACAGTGATGCGTCTATATTAATGTCGAGATTGATCATGGCCTATACATGTAGATGTAACATTTTAAACCTAAATGGGGTGTTAGAAAAGGACCGTATGTACCCGTATGCTGCATTACATACAGACCCTGATTACCCTAACCCTTTCCACAATTGGTTTGGCTACTCGCTGCAAAGCAATGTCATCAATCTGCGTGCCTACTCCGCCTCCTACCCCAACCACCAAAAACTGGGTCAGTTACAGGCCCCCAACCGCGACCACTCCTCCCCCCCTTTAATAATCTGATTTACTCTAGTTTTACATGGAGTACAAACACACACACAGAGACACAAACACAAAATACAAATGTTTTTAGCGTTTAAAAATGAGATATGGCGTTGAATCTAGTAATGCTAAAAGGGATTTAGGAGATGTCTTTGTCAATGCATTTTAGCTTCCAGACGACACAACCTGCTGCTAGGCTAGGATGGTGATGTGGTGGCATGGCACAAACCGCCACTAGCCCAATAAACTCAACTAAACCACCGCTAATAAATTCAGGTTTTAGCCTAGGTCCGTTCTCAGAAATATAACAGAACTATCTCCACGTTAACGTAAGCTAGTAGTGGGGGAAAAGGCTACATACGCATGTCATTAGTAAACTGTAGCAGTATGCGACAAAGAGGCGGTTTGTGTGACATTGCCCGCGCCCGTTAACGTTACAATTGGCATTTCCAGAGGTTGCCACCCTGTCTGAGCAAAGACAACAGCTAGCTACACTATCCATTCACTCACTATGGTTAGCGCCACACAGATTTCTATCAGTAGCCGAATAATGGCGGTCACATTACCTTCCATTGTAACTAACGACACATTGATTTAACGGTTGTTTAACACATTTTGCCATGTTACTCGACAAAAAAAACTCAAACAGCTGCATTGCATGTATAAATCTTATAATGAAAAAAAAAATCTTACCTGTGGCGTTTTACAACAGACGATATTAGACATATTTAAAGCGAATTCAGAGTTGGTTGGTGGAGGGTGAAGGCAAAAACGCAACACAAGCTCGTCTGGCTGGTTGTCAGTAATCTGCTTGCTCTTCTGCTGAAAGAGAAATGCGTCCACTCTCGTTCCAGTCTGGACTAGATCTGACAGAATGGCCGGTTGCGGATGGTAACCAAGGCGCGCTCTCGCTGCCGCCACGTAATTTGACGTAATGTGACGTAATGACGTGGACGGTCCTACGCAACGCCTACTCCTACTAGGGTTAAAAAAACAGTGATTAAAAAAAAAGAAACCTGAAGGGCAGCTCATGCCTCTGCTAGGGAATTTCACTCCTACTGTCAAGATACAATTCCAAGGAATATAACATTTTTATATTGTTATCCAACAGCCATGGTGGAAAGAAGTAGCCTACTCAAGGGAATTATTAAGGTTTTAAACCTGCAGTGTGTAGAATTTTGAGATTTTTTTCATAGCAGACTTGGTAGAAAATAATGATAATATCCATTAGTATGTTCAATTTAGTGCATAATAGCTGAAAAAAAAGTAGAATAATTTTATTTCCCCTTAGAAAGGGTCTCTTATATCTCCGTATTTCTCCGTACCATGGACCAAACTACGGGCGCCGCCATTTTGGAAGCGTAATGGTTGGAATATCATCAGGTGCATTGTTTAGAATTCAGAATTGTTCTTGTCCTTGAAGGCCACTGTAGCTTTTGTTATTATTCGAAAGCGGTGGGGTTACCCAGGGAGCGTTGCAATCTAGAACTTTCTAGAACTTTCTTGATGATGTCATATTACACACTGCACCTTTAAGTAGCAGACCTCATATTAGAAGTCAAGCATGTATACTTAAAAACAAAGAACCTACTCCCTTGTGAATGTTATTATAATAGTAGAAGGTCTAATTTATCACTGTATTATTATTACTAAGGCATGTGTATGTCTGTGTAATCAGCATTCACATGAAAAGGCTATTATAAACAGTTAGGCTGGTGGAAGAAAAGTTTGTAGCCTATGCTATAAGAAGCAATAAACAATGTGGGTATACACTTAATTAAAAGTCGGTAACACTTTACAATAAGGTACACAAGAAAGAGTAGTTACTCTTCCAAAAAGAGTAACTACTCTTTTAAAAAGACTACGCTCAATCACCATTGTTTGAATTCAATATTTGATAGATACGAACTTTAAAGACAGTAAATGAGATGTTAATGCGGCAGAGTACATCTTTAAATCTCGGCACCGACTAAAATCTCTCCAAAAATGATAACAACAGGAATTGGCAAAGTCCGGAAAAGTCTTTTTTTTATACATGTATAAGGTGACCCCTAAAAGTGATGTAGAAGCTGATTTGAGGTTTCATATGTATTCTCAAGAAGAAAAATATATCATGACTATGTTGTGTAAGTATGTAACTAGTAGCCAACATAACTGACCCTGTTACATTTATAAAATAAAAAAACTTAAAGGTGTAGTCAGCGATTCTGGAAAAAATCTGTGAATATCTCATCTCAATTTGCTATACCTGCAGTGCATATATACAGCTCGTAAAGATAGCAGATTGCTATACCTGCATTGCATATACAGCTCGTAAAGATAGCAGATTGTGAGAAGATATTCACACATTTTGACTAAAAGTGATTTTTGTCAACAGAATCGCTGACTCCAACCTGAAAGGCGGCTAATGAGACCAACCACAACATTAACCTAATCTAGCCGGCGCCGCGTCTATACGTCTAAGAACCGAGAGACAATGAATGGTGTTTAAAGAGTAGGTTTGTCCAGGGAGTCCGCCCTCCCGAGGTTTATTTAGGCCTAAAGTGGTGTGGACCCCAACCCTTAATCCTGCTCCAGACGGCGATTTTTTTTTTTTTTTTTTTTCAAGCAATCATGTGTGAAATGTATTGCTGCCCTGGAGGTAGCCTAAATGAATAGCATTAATGCTATAGCCTATTTACAGCAGCAGCAGGTGTGTTGTAATACATTGGATTCATTTACACTTGACAGTTCCCCCTGCAACCAATAGCAGAGGCATTGGTCATCGCTTGACAGTTAATAATAATAATAATTGATAGAATTTATATGGTGCTTTTTTGGAGGTCATTCACACTTTAAATCATAGAGAATCATACAGAAAAAGAAAGCAAAATACAGAAACAATTTAAATAAGGTTTGAATTGGAGTCAGGTGTCATTATGCTTCCTTAAAGAGGTGGGGTTTGAGTTGACTTTTGAATGAGTTTATTGAATCTGAGATGCTGATGTTTGGGGGGAGGGAGTTCCAGAGGGTTGGGTGCAGTAAGATAAAATGCATAATGTCTGAATTTAGACATATTTGTTACACTTTATTTAATGTGTATTGCAATAAAGAAAAAGTTCCTGTACATATTTCCAACAGTAAAAGGTATAAATATATTTAAAGGTGCAGTGTGTAATATGACATCATCAAGAAAGTTCTACAAAGTTCTAGAATGCAACACTCCCTGGGTAACCCCAAACCTTTTGAATAATAACAGAAGCTACAGTGGCCTTCAAGGACAAGAACAATTCTAAATTTTAAACAATGCACCTAATGACATTCCAACTATGACACTTTCAAGATGGCGGCACTAGGCCTTGGTCCAAGATATGCAGAAATATGGACACATATGAGACCCTTTCTAAGGGAAAAAAATTATTCAAAACATTTTTTTCAGCTATTATGCACTAAATTAAACGTACTTATGGATATTATAATTACTTTCCAAAAAATATTCTAGGAAATAAAATCAAAAATTCTACACACTGCAGGTTTAAGGGTTCAAAAAAGTAATTTCTTTCAATATATATTTTGGGGATTTATTTATTTTTTTTATCGGCCGATTTAATCATAATCGTGATTTTTCTCTGAAAATAATCGGCATCGGCACTCCAAAATCAATATCGGTCGGGCCCTAGTATAACGAGCTGTGACGGACCTGAACCAAACATCAGTCTCCAACGAGAAGGTTCCACTCCACAGCAGATCTCCACGACAACTCAACGTTCTACATTCTGAAGATGATGACTCGCTCTGCCGGCGTTTTGCTCTTCTTCTACCGAGAAGCAGAAGATGGTGAGGGGTATGCAGGGCTTCCACAGCAGCACCTGCATCCGATTCGTCCAGCGCAGCAACCAGAGAGACTACATTTCCATTGAGAACAAGGGCGGATGCTTCTCCTCTCTGGGGCGGACGGGAGGCAGACAGGAGCTCTCTCTCAACAGGGGCGGCTGCGTCTACCACGGGGTCATCCAGCACGAGATCAACCACGCACTGGGCTTCAAACACGAGCAGACCAGGAGCGACCGAGACAAGTATAAAAGCATCACAACACTTTAACCCCCCAGGACTTGAATCAAAGTATAGATACTCCTGGATAAATGTTACGGTTCTTACAAGTGAAAGTTGCCCAGTCGAATTTGTAATCGAGTTATAGTACCAGAGTATTTGCTTTTAAAAATACTTTAAGTATGTCAAACGTACATATTGTAGATTTCTGCTGGATAAAAGGCAAAGGACTTTTCACATTTTCTCCAGAGTAATCAGATTTGATAATCGAGAGACAAGGGCTGGTATATGGGAGAGAGACAAGCTGGCAGCTGTTGGGACAGTGTGGGACAAGTGGGTAGAGCAACTTCCACTACTCTATAACCCAGGCAAAATCAGCTTCATCTTCAGAAAGTACAAACATAAATAATGATTACACATACTGTGAATGCATCAGTAATAATAATACAGTGATAAACTAGGCCTACTAATGAACTCACAAGGGAGTAATTATTAGACTTAAATGATATATTCTGGACTTCTAATGAAGTCTTTTCACAATATATTGCTTTTTATAATTACGGTAAAGTATTTTCCTTAAGTACTTCTTCCACCGCTAACTATTATATAATTATATATGGAAAGGGCATAAGCTGCGCTTCAGGTTAAGTTATCTATCTTTTTTCTACTCATCAGAGTAGCAGAAGGCGTTGTAAGGCATTCAACAGGATTGCATCACTGCCGTTTTTTCTTGGTAACAAATGGCTATTCTGTCAGATCGAGGGAACGCTTTTCAGACGGAAGAAAGAAGAAGAAGAAGAAAAAAATCCAGTGTTTATACACAGCATTAAATGGCTGTGTTGCTAGCTATTTTTTAATCAGCACACACATAGTGCTGACAGGTGACGGGATCATGAGGAGATATTCACTCATCAAACTATCATTCTCCAGAAAAGCTGACTGCACTTAAAGTAGCCTACTTCTTGAAGGGGAGAGTGGGGTGAGTTGTGCCAGTGGGGAAGTTGTGCCACCCCTTGTTTCTAGAAAACCAATAGAAGAAATTGGAAATGTGACCACATATTTAAGAAGAGCAATCCATTTGACTCATCCTATGAAGAAGGGAGAAAAAAGGAATAAGATATTAGCACATTTAAGCTCAGAAAACTGTTTTTTTGCCTTTCAAAGTAAAATTTCCATGATCAAGGTTTTTTGATTGTTGTGTCTTAACAATTATAGACACGTTTGAAAACATTTGACACATGTTTTAGTGCTTTAGTATGCTAGACTTAGTGTCTATATAGTTAGCACAATGTCAGCCCTAGACTGCTGCATCATGCTTATTATCCAAAACTCTTGGGTTGGGGTGATTTGTGCCAAAGGGCCTGGGGTGAGTTATAAGTAAGTAAGTAAGTAAGTAAGTAAGTAAGTAAGTAAGTAAAATGTATTTATAAAAGCACATTTATAACAGTTTGCACTGTCCAAAGTGCTGAACATAGTGCATTCAGTAGGTAGAAAATGAAGGTAAAATAATAATCACAAAAATAAAAGACATAGAGCCCAGACATCCACATATAAACAAAGATAGTAGTGCAGAGATAAGATAGTTAATGGGGACGAAAAACCAAGGTGAACAGATGGGTTTTGAGCCTTGATTTAAAGGCAGAAATGGAGGGGGAATCGCATATGCCAGGTGGCAGTTGATTCTACAAGGGCGGAACAGCTAGTGCAAAGTACATTTCTGAGAGTTGTGCCAGTGGCATGGCTGTATACGCTGGTCACCAAAAGAAAGTGATCGTCTACATTAGCTCAGAAGAGACTGAGACCCCGTTTCCACCTGGCATTAACATGTGGTTTTTGTGATCCGATCACATGAATACAGCTCTAACTACAGGTGAGAACACTCTCAAGACGCATTGAGATCGGATCACAAAAACCACATTCGGAGGTGGTTTACGTCGCTTGTGTCCGATGTGTTCGCATTCATTTGGTAGTGGAAACACGAATGTGGTTTGTGTCTACATTAGGGACCTCCTACTCAACTGCTGCCCCCTGCCTGGGCGGAAATACGTTGAAAATGCATCACTGGCGTTCATGCAGCTTTTATAGAAGCCTCATGAACGAGTTGCAAATGACAAGCTACTCCTCTGTTTTCATTTCACTGCGTAAATCTGAAAACACGGAAATCGCTGCTATTGACTGGAGAGCTGCAAGGCAACGACTTCCTGTTCTTATCTGCTTAAGAATAAAAGTCAACTCGCGTTTGGGTAGTAACAGGCTTTTAATGTGAAGGCGCACAGGAAATATTCTGTTCGCATACGGTATCTTAAAGGCCTACTTCACCGGTTTGAATATGAAGGTGTATTGAATTCTGAGATCCTATGTAGTATAAATGTGCGAAAAAAATTGAAATTGGTTCATCCTAGCCTGAGAAAAGGCAGAAAGAGTGTTTTTTTTAACCCTATAATTCTCTTTCTCGTGACATCACAGAAAGAGAAATATAGGGTTAAAAAAAACTTACTTAGTAAATATTACTGTGATGTCACAGTAAAAGACATCACAGTAATATTTACTAAGTAAGTTTTTTTTAACCCTATATTTCTCTTTCTGTGATGTCACGAGAAAGAGAAATACAGGGTTAAAAAAAACACTATTTCTGCCTTTTCTCAGGCTAGGATGAACCAATTTTAATTTTTTTTGCACATTTATACTACATAGGATCTCAGAATTCAATACACCTTCATATTCAAACCGGTGAAGTAGGCCTTTAACTTCATACAGAAAGCCGCCCGTGTATGCTACTGGTGTTGGTGACAAGAGTGTAGCAGACGTTAGAAAAGGCGCCCCGCAAACACACATCTTTCACCAGCCAAAGAGGCGTAATAACTTACTCACCTAAGAGTTTTTACTTTTATATACTATCTATGATATTTCCCGCATTTGGCGAGAGCCCTCTAAGCAGTGTTGTGCATCGCGCCTCCTTGTCTAAATGAGACAGTAGCATATCTCGTCAACCTAGACTGGTAATTATCTTCGCAAGTAATGCATTTTAATAGCAAATGTGATTAAAACTGTGGCACTGTACAGCCCTGTATGTTTACTTGTTTGAACCCCACCGGTTAAAAACACCAATGCAAACGGAAATGATGAACGTGTTGATTTAAATACAGCGCGGGTAAATGGAATCCGATCACAAGTAGACAGAGAAGTCACATTTGAAAATACAAGTGGGAACACACGGACTGAGAGCTGTCCACTTGTAACCAGATTCAAAAAGTCAGATGTTAATGCCAGGTGGAAACAGGGTCTGACATCTCCATTCCACTTAACAACACCACTGATGAGAGTTCAGATGGCCAGAAAGATGATGATGGTGACTTTGTCATTGTGAGCTTTGCAGGTAAAATCATTAGATCTGCTAGGCCTTGTTTAAGAAAATTGTCCTTCAATCTTTGTAAAATATTTACTTTATTTACCTTAAATAAACATTAAGTGATTGTCTAATGGATTTGTCTTGCATTACAGTTTATGAGATATATTCCAATGGCACAATTTACCCCATGGTATTCTCTCTTGTGGCACAACTTACACCGCACCGGGGACAAGTTGTGCCACAAGAAAACTCTTTTTCCTGAAAGCTATATTAAAAGTTAATAAGCTAATATAAAAAGTGGCACAGCTCACCCCACTCTCCCCTATAATATATTCATAGGAATTGTTTTTTTCTTTCATTTCCATATTACACGTTTTGGTGTCATATATTCTGTTGTCAAAACATTTGAAATGAAAAGTTGGAACAAACTGCAATCCAATATAATTTATTAAGAAGATTTGATTAAATATAGAAGAAAGAAGAAATACAACAGAAACAGTATGAATTCTTCACATTCAGCATCTGTAGAGCGCGTTGATCCTATTGATGTCCATGCGGGACAGGCCGTTCCTCTGGCCGAAGCTGACGCCACGCTGAAGGGCAGTGATGCTGTCCCGCCCGTTGACGGAGAAGGCCCTTGGTCCATAGTGCATGACGGAGGCGTAGTCGTACGGAGTGTTCAGGTTGTTGGTGTCAGCCTTATCGAAGTTGTAAGTCATCGCTTTGTCGATGTTCCCGAAGTTGATCCTCACGTACCTGCAGTGGCGGACAGGAACACAGTCGATTTACTTGAGAATATTTTTGAGTATTTGTATTTTTTGTGGAAACTCATTACTTTCACTACACTACATTTCAAAGACAACATTTTTACTTTTGACTCCGCTACATTTCTCAGAAGCTTGTAGCTACTTTCAGGCTAAGCAAAACTTTGAAGTCAGCTGTTGATTTTTAATGTTGAATGTTGCGATGGCGTAGATTAAGATGAAATGTTATAAAATATGTGTCATTTCACTTCTCTGATCACCTTGTCTTGTTGGAACAAGAGTCATACTTTAATCCTTTGCCTTTTATCCAGCAGAAATCTACAATATGTACTTTTGAAATACTAAAAGTATTTTTAAAAGCAAATACTCTGGTACTATAACTTGATTACAAATTCGACTGGGCAACTTTCACTTGTAAGATCCGTAACATTTAACCAGGAGTATCTATACTTTGATTCAAGTCCTGGGGGGTTAAAGTGTTGTGATGCTTTTATACCTGTCTCGGTCGCTCCTGGTCTGCTCGTGTTTGAAGCCCAGTGCGTGGTTGATCTCGTGCTGGATGACCCCGTGAAAGACGCAGCCGCCCCTTTTGAGAGAGAGCTCCTGTCTGCCTCCCGTCCGCCCCAGAGAGGAGTAGCATCCGCCCTTGTTCACAATGGCAATGAAGTCTCTCTGGTTGCTGCGCTGGACGAATCGGATGCAGGTGCTGCTGTGGAAGCCCTGCATACCCCTCTCTATCTTCTGCGTATCGCCCCTGGTGAAGTCCCGGCTCACGGTGTAGGGGATTTCCACCACGCCGTTGGACTTCTTGCTCCACTGGCACTGCTGGTTCCAGCACTTCATGGCGTTCCTGGTCATGGGGGCCACCAGGTCTCCTTCCCACAGGATCTCCTCCGTGCCGTTGTTGGAGCTCAGGATGCTGTCGGTGACGTCCACCGAGTCATCGTGCTCCAAGTCTTCTGGTATATCGTCTATTTCGTTGATTTCGTCGATGTTGTCTATGTCTACTCCATTTCCTTCTTCCGGGAGATGTCGGGCGGCCTGATGAGATGGGATTTTATGTAAGACGAGAATCAATAAAATGTACCACCACAAAAAAGTATTTTCATATTAAATTAAAATAATAGTTTAAAGGTGCTACGAGGAACTTTTAAATATTTTTTAAATGGTAATTTTTCTTCGGATGATCATAAATGACATTCAACAGATAACAAGACCATCAGTGCACAGAATGCTATTTTCATATAGCTGTTTGTTTATGCCTTTATCTTGGGTACGTTCAACCAGGAACAACAGCTGACGATGTAAAAACACCACGCTTTTGTCCTAAGGGAACGCTAGAATTAACACACCCTGAAAGTTCCTGGTTTCTTCTGTACATTGTCCCGGTTGTAATTAAAGTTCCATTACCTGACAGAGGCCTAGCAGGAGCAGGAGCAGAACGCCGGCAGAGCGAGTCATCATCTTCAGAATGTAGAACGTTGAGTTGTCGTGGAGATCTGCTGTGGAGTGGAACCTTCTCGTTGGAGACTGATGTTTGGTTCAGGTCGGTCATGGCTCTTTATACTCTGCTCTACAGGTGTGTCTGCAGCAGGATTAAGGGTTGGGGTCCACACCACTTTAGGCCTAAATAAACCTCGGGAGGGCGGACTCCACGGACAAACCTACTCTTTAAACACCATTCATTGTCTCTGGGTTCTTAGACGGATGAACGCGGCGCCGGCTAGATTAGGTTAATGTTGAGGTTGGATTTATTAGGCTACAAATAATATATGGTCTTTCCCAAGGAATTGAATCTTGACATTAGAAATATAATTCATTGGAAAGGTAAACTGCACCCGTGTTTTAGTTTGTTTTTGTTGAAAATGTTTTAATACAAATGATAACTACATAAGAAGGTGAATGGCATTCAAATGTACTTACAAGAAGTATCATTAGATAAAAGTACTCATTGCAAACAAGAGTATAGTTTGGTCAGAACTCAGATACTTGAAGGTAGACTCATACATTCTGGAGAATACATTCATACATTTATTTACATACAAGTTCACAGAGCCTAAGCTGTGTATTAAAGTGCGTATTGGAAGTTAGATACTGCAGTGAAGTATACAGTAAAAAAAATTCAAATAAAAGATTTTAACATTTTTAACCTCCGATACACACTTTAACAACCAGATTTGTTTCAGAACACATACAGTACGGACAGGTAGCAGATCATGAGGAGATATTCACTGATTTTGACAAAAAGTGATTTTGTAAACAAACATCCTCCAAAATCACTGACTCCACTTTTGAAGATGCAGTGTGTAATATCTGAATATTAATATATTGGCATCTAGCGGTGAAAGTTCTAGAATGCAATGCTCCCTGGGTAACCCCACCCCCATTATACACTAAATTAAACTTACTTATGGATATTATAATTATTTTCTACCAAGTCTGCAATGAAACAATTCCCAAAATTCTACACACTGCAGGTTTAAAGTCTGGGGTAAATTTTCAGAGTAAAATGCACTAAAGTAATGAGTAATGTCGACTCTGCTCTCTAGATTGGGGTCAGAGAATGGTGATGATTTTTCAAACAGCGCCCCCGATGGCCTAAAGCAGTCAGCACCATGGTAAAGACAGTTCAGCAGTAATGCTTACTTAGGTTGCGTTCCGAATCGCATACTCTTTCTTTTTTCTATTCTACATACTACATCCGACGATAAAAAGAATCTAGTTAGGATGCAGTATGCATACTATTGGGACATATTTTACTCTCTTATTTCATCATAACATTGCGCCTTAATCTTGCCTCTTGCTTTTATATCCGTCGCATCCCCGTTTGTTTTCATATGGAGGCTTCGTCGATGTGACGTCACTTCACGTGCGCACTGGATTGTGGGTCAGAATCGCCCAAATAGGATGCAGATTTCAACACTAACAATCTTGGCCGCATGAAGTAGGAAATCCGGGTACTTCTAACCATACTAAATCTGGCCACAAGAATCGGGACATCCTAAATCTTTTTTCTACATACTATATAGTAGAAAGTATGCGATTCGGAACGCAATCTTAGTAAAACCCATGGACCTATTATAATAGTTCTAACCTCTCGAGATCACGCTAGTGTACTATGTGTGTCAAGGGAGTAGGTTTGATTTGGACATTGGTGGGGTCCGTGGGATATGAAAGTGCTTCCTAAAGTTGATAGGTTTTTTTTTGTATTCGCAATGATAATTGAAAAAAAAAATCAATAAATCGGCTTAATTAACATGTTTATAATGTATATCTGAATATCAAAAGAGAATATGCATTCTGTAATGTTATAGGTTAAAGCAACTAATGAAAGAAAATGAGTCAACTTAGAAGAGTTTTCAACTTTACTCTGGTGCAACTGTAAACAACATCAACAACATTGTAAATAAATATTTAGCTAACCAAGTACTGAGACGTACATCATCCCTGGCTTTAAATTTCAGAAGTTGAAATAGATTGTCAATATTTGACACAATGCTGAATCTCATGACTAACATATTAATCATTATTGAACCTCACCTGTGAATTTCCAGCCTCTCTTCCATCTCCTCCAGCCTCTCCTTCTCTAGCCTCTCCTTCATCTTCTACATCATCTCCTCCTCTGTTTCCTTCTCTATCCTCTCCTCCAGTCTCTCCTTCTCTATCCTCTCCTCCTCTATCTCCTCCAGTCTCTCCTCCTCCAGTCTCTCCTCCTCTATCTCCTCCAGTCTCTCCACTGTCACCTGACAGAAGTATGTTGATGCATGACATATGAACAGATATATTAGGGTACATACATGGGTAGACAAAATGTTCACACAATTATTGTGTTTTATTACCCCAAAATATATATATGTATAAAATCACATGAGCATCTGCAATGTGCTTGTTATTACTGTAAATGAGAGGGAAACCTTGAAGGAAAAGAAAGGTTATTAAATTTAATTAATGTTTATTTATCCCAAAAAATTTTTTTAAACCATTGCTCCCTTTCCACACAAATAAAACATGAAAATAATGGTAGGCCTATACCTTAAAATGCGGATCTCTTTGGCATTATAGCCTATGCTGACTAATAATCAATATCAGTATTGTTATGGCTCTAAAATATATAACCTTTTAATTAACTTACACGTTGACTTCTAAAGAAGTCTCTTATGTCCAGTTTTCGTTTCTTCGACATCCTACACACACACACACACACACACACACACACACACGCACAGCGCGCGCACGCACAAGCATAAAACACACACAAATATAAGTGTTACTGCAAATGACATCACTGATATTAAAATCCGTCTCGCTGACGTGACCGAAGGCAGAACTTACACTCGCAGATGCAGATATTAGCTATGCACTGAGGCGTCCTGTTGCTCCTCCTGTCTGGGACTAGCAAGTTGCCGGTAGCTTTTTTTTTTTTTTAACAAGCAGATGGAGTGACAGCGGGGACGGCCAATCAGGTTGAATATAGGTTTGCGGGAAACTGCTACAGCCAATCAAAGCGCGATAGTTGTTTAGAGGCGGGACTTCTAGCAGAGACTGATTTTTAACCCTTTGTGTACTATAATTATTGCCTAAACAATACGGACAGCGGGTGTATTATTGGTAGGGACTACACAGTAGAGGCTGGATTTTGGTAGGGTCGGGACCCTACCGTCCCTATATAATCCTACGCCCTTGATGTGTGTGTGTGTGTGTGTTTTGTAAGTATTTGATCCCTCACTGATTTTGTAAGTTTGCCCACTTACAATGAAATGAACGGTCTATCATTTTAATGCTAGGTTTATTTTAACAGTGATAGACAGAATATCAAAAAGAAAATCCAGAAAATCACATAAAAAAAAGATAGAAATTATTTTGCATTTCATTGAGTGAAATAATTATTTGATCCCCTATCAAAACATTGCTTAGTACTTGGTGGAGAAACCCTTGTTGGCAAGTACAGAGGTCAGACGTGTCTTGTAGTTGATGACCAGGTTTGCACACATCTCAGGAGAACATTTGGACCACACCTTTTTGCAGATCCTCCCCTAATCTTTAAGGTTTCGAGGCTGTCGCTTGAGCTTCAGTTCTCTCCACAGATCTACACACACACACACACAAACTGAATCACACTGACACACACAGACAGACACTCACACACCTAGCACGCACGCATACACACACACACAAACACACATTCACACAGAGCCTCTTACACACAGACACACACATACGCACACACACACACACACACACACACACACACACACACACACACAGACACGCTTGCTGACACACTGGGATTTGAAGAATTTAATTGCTGATGCATTAAAAAGGTAAAGAAGCTAAATGTAAAAAGAGAGAAACCCATCCAGACTATTTACAGTCTATGACACAATACAGACATGATATGGAGCAATACTAGTAACCTTGCGAGACTGGCGTGATCTCGAGAGGTTAGAACTATTATAATAGGTCCATGGGTTTTACTAAGGTTGCGTTCCGAATCGCATACTTTCTACTATATAGTATGTAGAAAAAAGATTTAGGATGTCCCGATTATTGTGGCCAGATTTAGGATGGTTAGAAGTACCCGGATTTCCTACTTCATGCGGCCAAGATTGTTAGTGTTGAAATCTGCATCCTATTTGGGCGATTCTGACCCACACTCCAGTGCGCACGTGAAGTGACGTCACATCGACGAAGCCTCCATATGAAAACAAACGGGGATGCGACGGATATAAAAGCAAGAGGCAAGATTAAGGCGCAATGTTATGATGAAATAAGAGAGTAAAATATGTCCCAATAGTATGCATACTGCATCCTAACTAGATTCTTTTTATCGTCGGATGTAGTATGTAGAATAGAAAAAAGAAAGAGTATGCGATTCGGAACGCAACCTAAGTAAGCATTACTGCTGAACTGTCTTTACCATGGTGCTGACTGCTTTAGGCCATCGGGGGCGCTGTTTGAAAAATCATCACCATTCTCTGACCCCAATCTAGAGAGCAGAGTCGACATTACTCATTACTTTAGTGCATTTTACTCTGAAAATTTACCCCAGACTTTAAACCTGCAGTGTGTAGAATTTTGGGAATTGTTTCATTGCAGACTTGGTAGAAAATAATTATAATATCCATAAGTAAGTTTAATTTAGTGTATAATGGGGGTGGGGTTACCCAGGGAGCATTGCATTCTAGAACTTTCACCACTCGATGCCAATATATTAATATTCAGATATTACACACTGCATCTTCAAAAGTGGAGTCAGTGATTCTGGAGGATGTTTGTTTACAAAATCACTTTTTGTCAAAATCAGTGAATATCTCCTCATGATCTGCTACCTGTCCGTACTGTATGTGTTCTGAAACAAATCTGGTTGTTAAAGTGTGTATCGGAGGTTAAAAATATTAAAATCTTTTATTTGAATTTTTTTTACTGTATACTTCACTGCAGTATCTAACTTCCAATACGCACTTTAATACACAGCTTAGGCTCTGTGAACTTGTATGTAAATAAATGTATGAATGTATTCTCCAGAATGTATGAGTCTACCTTCAAGTATCTGAGTTCTGACCAAACTATACTCTTGTTTGCAATGAGTACTTTTATCTAATGATACTTCTTGTAAGTACATTTGAATGCCATTCACCTTCTTATGTATTTATCATTTGTATTAAAACATTTTCAACAAAAACAAACAAAAACACGGGTGCAGTTTACCTTTCCAATGAATTATATTTCTAATGTCAAGATTCAATTCTTGACATTAGAAACATGCTCATGTTATATGTCCCATATGCCCAGTCTGAGCTTGGTAAAACCGTTTTTAGCCATAGTGCCCCTGACTCCTGGAACAGCCTACAACATACAATTAAAATAAATACACTCATAACTGTTAACCAATTTAAAATTATTATTTTGAATCAGCCCCTCTACACGTGTAACTGTTTTAATTAGGCTATTGTCTCTTTCATTTAATTGATCTGAATGTTTTAAATTGTTGTTGTTTGTGTGTGTGTGTGTGTGTGTGTGTGTGTGTGTGTGTGTGTGTAAACTTGTTATGTATTCTCATTGTATATTGTGTATCTGTACAAACTCGACGTCATTGTAAAAGAGGGTCACCCCTCAATTGAGCCTAATAAATCCAACCTCAACATTAACCTAATCTAGCCGGCGCCGCGTTCATCCGTCTAAGAACCCAGAGACAATGAATGGTGTTTAAAGAGTAGGTTTGTCCGTGGAGTCCGCCCTCCCGAGGTTTATTTAGGCCTAAAGTGGTGTGGACCCCAACCCTTAATCCTGCTGCAGACACACCTGTAGAGCAGAGTATAAAGAGCCATGACCGACCTGAACCAAACATCAGTCTCCAACGAGAAGGTTCCACTCCACAGCAGATCTCCACGACAACTCAACGTTCTACATTCTGAAGATGATGACTCGCTCTGCCGGCGTTCTGCTCCTGCTCCTGCTAGGCCTCTGTCAGGTAATGGAACTTTAATTACAACCGGGACAATGTACAGAAGAAACCAGGAACTTTCAGGGTGTGTTAATTCTAGCGTTCCCTTAGGACAAAAGCGTGGTGTTTTTACATCGTCAGCTGTTGTTCCTGGTTGAACGTACCCAAGATAAAGGCATAAACAAACAGCTATATGAAAATAGCATTCTGTGCACTGATGGTCTTGTTATCTGTTGAATGTCATTTATGATCATCCGAAGAAAAATTACCATTTAAAAAATATTTAAAAGTTCCTCGTAGCACCTTTAAACTATTATTTTAATTTAATATGAAAATACTTTTTTGTGGTGGTACATTTTATTGATTCTCGTCTTACATAAAATCCCATCTCATCAGGCCGCCCGACATCTCCCGGAAGAAGGAAATGGAGTAGACATAGACAACATCGACGAAATCAACGAAATAGACGATATACCAGAAGACTTGGAGCACGATGACTCGGTGGACGTCACCGACAGCATCCTGAGCTCCAACAACGGCACGGAGGAGATCCTGTGGGAAGGAGACCTGGTGGCCCCCATGACCAGGAACGCCATGAAGTGCTGGAACCAGCAGTGCCAGTGGAGCAAGAAGTCCAACGGCGTGGTGGAAATCCCCTACACCGTGAGCCGGGACTTCACCAGGGGCGATACGCAGAAGATAGAGAGGGGTATGCAGGGCTTCCACAGCAGCACCTGCATCCGATTCGTCCAGCGCAGCAACCAGAGAGACTTCATTGCCATTGTGAACAAGGGCGGATGCTACTCCTCTCTGGGGCGGACGGGAGGCAGACAGGAGCTCTCTCTCAAAAGGGGCGGCTGCGTCTTTCACGGGGTCATCCAGCACGAGATCAACCACGCACTGGGCTTCAAACACGAGCAGACCAGGAGCGACCGAGACAGGTATAAAAGCATCACAACACTTTAACCCCCCAGGACTTGAATCAAAGTATAGATACTCCTGGTTAAATGTTACGGATCTTACAAGTGAAAGTTGCCCAGTCGAATTTGTAATCAAGTTATAGTACCAGAGTATTTGCTTTTAAAAATACTTTTAGTATTTCAAAAGTACATATTGTAGATTTCTGCTGGATAAAAGGCAAAGGATTAAAGTATGACTCTTGTTCCAACAAGACAAGGTGATCAGAGAAGTGAAATGACACATATTTTATAACATTTCATCTTAATCTACGCCATCGCAACATTCAACATTAAAAATCAACAGCTGACTTCAAAGTTTTGCTTAGCCTGAAAGTAGCTACAAGCTTCTGAGAAATGTAGCGGAGTCAAAAGTAAAAATGTTGTCTTTGAAATGTAGTGTAGTGAAAGTAATGAGTTTCCACAAAAAATACAAATACTCAAAAATATTCTCAAGTAAATCGACTGTGTTCCTGTCCGCCACTGCAGGTACGTGAGGATCAACTTCGGGAACATCGACAAAGCGATGACTTACAACTTCGATAAGGCTGACACCAACAACCTGAACACTCCGTACGACTACGCCTCCGTCATGCACTATGGACCAAGGGCCTTCTCCGTCAACGGGCGGGACAGCATCACTGCCCTTCAGCGTGGCGTCAGCTTCGGCCAGAGGAACGGCCTGTCCCGCATGGACATCAATAGGATCAACGCGCTCTACAGATGCTGAATGTGAAGAATTCATACTGTTTCTGTTGTATTTCTTCTTTCTTCTATATTTAATCAAATCTTCTTAATAAATTATATTGGATTGCAGTTTGTTCCAACTTTTCATTTCAAATGTTTTGACAACAGAATATATGACACCAAAACGTGTAATATGGAAATGAAAGAAAAAAACAATTCCTATGAATATATTATAGGGGAGAGTGGGGTGAGCTGTGCCACTTTTTATATTAGCTTATTAACTTTTAATATAGCTTTCAGGAAAAAGAGTTTTCTTGTGGCACAACTTGTCCCCGGTGCGGTGTAAGTTGTGCCACAAGAGAGAATACCATGGGGTAAATTGTGCCATTGGAATATATCTCATAAACTGTAATGCAAGACAAATCCATTAGACAATCACTTAATGTTTATTTAAGGTAAATAAAGTAAATATTTTACAAAGATTGAAGGACAATTTTCTTAACCGTTGGGTATCCTTAACTTTTTAGTTACACTCGGTACCCTAGAGGACAAAAACGTCCTCTCCCTATACACTGCCATAAAAACAGTATACAGTAATATTTTTTTCTACTTTTTTTTTTACAAACCTTTTATCCCACTTGACCTCTTTACATACATATCAAATATTTATTAATTTGTAATGGCTTTTAACCCTTTACATGCAAGCTTATGTGATGACGTGAGCCATTTTTCTTTAAAAAAACACAATAATTGAAACATTTCTCATATAATAGATGCAAAGTGGATTTTTTTGAGTGGGATAATCAGACTCTAGGATATGTTAATGATTTGCAATAAAACTGCTTTTGATACATGTTTAGTATTTGTGCAGTCACAGATGCAAATAAATACTCACACTTGTGACCCTAGAGCAGGGGTGGCCAACCAGTCAGAGACAAAGAGCCAAATTTTTTACTGTGTTACTGCAAAGAGCCACATCGTACACACGGGTACACACAGTGGCGATTCCAGGAAATTTTGACAGGGGGTGGCCAAGGTGGGCCACAGAGTTAGAGTGGGGTGGCCATCGCACCCTTGAATGAATAGCATGTGATATGCTGTACAACCAATTCAAAGATGATTTATAATCCCAAATGCCCAAATCATGTTAGTATCCATTGTAATGTTTGTCAGAAAACTAAACCCCTGAAGGGGGGTCTGGGGGCATCCCCCCCCAGAAGATTTTTTTGTGTTTTTAACATGTAATCTAAGCATTCTGGTGCATTCTGGCGAAGATAATAAAGGAAAAAGTCAATATTTATTTCAGCTCAGATGAATAGTAAAATTAGCAAGAGAACATAACTTGCTAGCAGCCAGATGCCTAACAACTGCACAGAGGGACGGATGACCACTAGCTTTTGACCAAATATCTTGCTAAAAAAATAAACCTTTATTTATGAAAGTCTGCCCTTGCTAAGAACATGTTACACTCGATAACTACAAACTTTATTTTTTTTATTCAGATTTCAAAAATCTGCTGAGACACGTGCCTATACACATGCATGGGTGGCACGCATGTCACAAGCACACTTATGCTGTTTTCAAGACCTTTGCTGACCAGAGACCAGTTCTAGTGGCCACAGTCCTACCATTAATTTAGTAATTGAAAATTGGGAGGGGGGGGGGGGGGGCGTTTTTATTTTCGTGGGGAGCTTGCACATGCATACACAAGCATTATTTATTAAAAAAAAAAAAAAAAAAACAGGGGGCCCCACACTAGGACTTGAAACGGGCCCCCAGATCGTTAAGGCCGCCCCTGTGATAATGACAGGACTGGACTCCTACAGTACTAAAGACGACAGGGCAGTCATTTTCAACAATGAACATTGTGTGCACTGCCTCACACACAAACTCTCAGTTCAACCAAGTCCACAAACAAAAATATAACAATTTAAAATAGCGTTTTTCTCTTACTATGCATGTTGCTTTGTGGGACTTACTTTTAGCATGGAGAGAGCTGAAGTGGCGCCGAAGATTTGAAGCCTTGAAATGCGCAAATGACACCTGGCATATAACGCAGAATGGCCTGCCATAACGTTCAACAAAAAATATGAACTCTCCCACTCTGTTTCGGAGCGAACTTGACACAAATAGTTTACTCACGGAAAACCTCCCTCCAAGCTGAGCGGGCAGTTTTATGTTGCGTCCGCACCAAACGTTTGCGAACGTTATGTTGCGTCCTCAATTAAACATTTGCGAACAGGCATAGGGCATACACATAGGGCCTACACATTAATACAATTAAAAATTAAATAATAGACAACATGTAAAACGAACGTAAGAGCCGCATGAAACGTTTGCGAACATGCACACACATAGGCCCACACAAAAAAAAAGTATAAAAAAAAAAAAAAATTATAATCACATAATTTGATATGAACTGAAGAGCCGCACGAAGCTGGGCAAAGAGCCGCATGCAGCTCGCGAGCCGCGGGTTGGCCACCCCTGCCCTAGAGGACAAAAACGTCATCTCCCTATAAACTGCCCTAGAAACATTATACAGTAATATTTTTTTCTACTTTTTTTTTTACAAACCTTTTATCCCACTTGACCTCTTTACATACATATCAAATATTCATTCATTTGTAATTGCTTTTAACCCTTTACATGCAAGCTTATGTGATGACGTGAGCCATTTTTATTTTAAAAAAACACAATAATTGAAATATTTCTCATATAATAGATGCAAAGTGGATTTTTTTGAGTGGGATAATCAGACTCTAGGATGTGTTAATGATTTGCAATAAAACTGCTTTTGATACATGTTTAGTATTTGTGCAGTCACAGATACAAATAAATACTCACACTCATCCTCTCCCTATAAACTGCCCTAAAAACATTATACAGTAATATTTTTTTCTATTTTTTTTTAAAACCTTTTATCCCACTTGACCTCTTTACATATATATCAGATATTCATTCATTGTCAGTTGCTTTTGACCTTTTCATTCCAGTTTCTTTGATGATGTCAACAAAGTACTAAAGTAACAAAGTGAACCTGCGCAGCCACCTGAAAACCCACAAATTGCACCTTACAGCTGCACACATATGCATGCGCACAAAGACACACACACATACACACACAGTAATTTCACAACACACACACAGACACAACCCTAAGGTATCCATATGGATCCACACTTTCCATTAATTTCTCATATTTATTATGTTTAGGCCTGCAACTCTAAAAAATTACAAAAAAGTACAAAAATGGTTTTAGGGAGCATATTTGATCCTCAAAAAAACCAGGAGGAAATAAATGATTGAGCTAGATAGGGCTAAAGAAGCAATGTTGGTGTCTTAAGTGTTGGATTATTGTCTAATATCATCAAATTTACATGTGTTTGTCATCATGGCTATGGTTTGAGAAAATAAAGTTTAAATTGGGCCATTTTTTCCATACACGTTTGAGTTTGTAAAGTTTGGCTGTGTGTACACAAACACACACACTATATTTTCTCAATACACACATATGCACCACACACTAGCATCCCTACCAACACACTCACACCATTTAGGTTGAATTTTTTTTTCTATTGCACTGTGGGGGGCAGGACCGACAACCTGGAAAATTGCTTGTAATTCAACCCTATGCCAAATATAGGGAAATGGTTCAAAATTGTGAAGGTGTTGAAAATGATCAATTTTGATGCTTTATGTTGAGGATGAAAGCATAAAATCATTGAAAAAAATATTTTATGTAATGACAGCAGGATCAAATTGGTAAAAAAGGCCATTTTGAATGGGAGTCAATAGGGGACAAAAACGTCCTTAGGGAGCTGAGTGTAACAAAAAAGTGTACAGCCTTTATAATAGATGGTACAAAGTTGCTGAGTAGAAATTCACAAAATATTTGAAAAAAAAAAATCCCTGGCCAAAAATATTTCAGTTAACATAAGCACAGCCAAAGTTATAGACAAAAAAGAGCGTAAAAAAAGTGCGAAAGGACAAAAACGTCCCCAAGAGCACCTAAGGGTTAAACAAGGCCTAGCAGATCTAATGATTTTACCTGCAAAGCTCACAATGACAAAGTCACCATCATCATCTTTCTGGCCATCTGAACTCTCATCAGTGGTGTTGTTAAGTGGAATGGAGATGTCAGTCTCTTCTGAGCTAATGTAGACGATCACTTTCTTTTGGTGACCAGCGTATACAGCCATGCCACTGGCACAACTCTCAGAAATGTACTTTGCACTAGCTGTTCCGCCCTTGTAGAACCAACTGCCACCTGGCATATGCGATTCCCCCTCCATTTCTGCCTTTAAATCAAGGCTCAAAACCCATCTGTTCACCTTGGTTTTTCGTCCCCATTAACTATCTTACCTCTGCACTACTATCTTTGTTTATATGTGGATGTCTGGGCTCTATGTCTTTTATTTTTGTGATTGTTATTTTACCTTCATTTTCTACCTACTGAATGCACTATGTTCAGCACTTTGGACAGTGCAAACTGTTATAAATGTGCTTTTATAAATACATTTTACTTACTTACTTACTTACTTACTTATAACTCACCCCAGGCCCTTTGGCACAAATCACCCCAACCCAAGAGTTTTGGATAATAAGCATGATGCAGCAGTCTAGGGCTGACATTGTGCTAACTATATAGACACAAAGTCTAGCATACTAAAGCACTAAAACATGTGTCAAATGTTTTCAAACGTGTCTATAATTGTTAAGACACAACAATCAAAAAACCTTGATCATGGAAATTTTACTTTGAAAGGCAACATAAACTGTTTTCTGAGCTTAAATTTGCTAATATCTTATTCCTTTTTTCCCCCTTCTTCATAGGATGAGTCAAATGGATTGCTCTTCTTAAATATGTGGTCACATTTCCAATTTCTTCTATTGGTTTTCTAGAAACAAGGGGTGGCACAACTTCCCCACTGGCACAACTCACCCCACTCTCCCCTTCAAGAAGTAGGCTACTTTAAGTGCAGTCAGCTTTTCTGGAGAATGATAGTTTGATGAGTGAATATCTCCTCATGATCCCGTCACCTGTCAGCACTATGTGTGTGCTGATTAAAAAATAGCTAGCAACACAGCCATTTAATGCTGTGTATAAACACTGGATTTTTTTCTTCTTCTACTTCTTTCTTCCGTCTGAAAAGCGTTCCCTCGATCTGACAGAATAGCCATTTGTTACCAAGAAAAAACGGCAGTGATGCAATCACGTTGAATGCCTTACAACGCCTTCTGCTACTCTGATGAGTAGAAAAAAGATAGATAACTATCCAACTGCGTGCAGATGCATTTGAAATGCACGAGTAGGAAATTACTATTGATTGTGGCCAGACCCTCTATCGTTCAAGATATCAGGGTCTGGATTTCCAGGCTAGGTCTCAGCTGCTTTGGGATCATAAACAAGCTCCTCCCGTGTAGATCTGGGCTAATCCCTCACCTTTCTCATGATCATTGATACCCGACAAGGTGAGATCTTGCATGGAGCCCCAGTCCGAGGGAGATTGATGTTCATTTTGTGTTTCTTTCATTTTTGAATAATCGCACCAACAGTTGTCTCCTTCTCACCCAGCTTCTCGCCAATGGTTTTACAGTCTATTCCGGCCTTGTGCAGGTTTACAATCTTGTCCCTGATGTTCTTAGACAGCTCTTTGTTCTTGCCCATGATGGAGATGTTGGAGTTTGATTTATTGACTCTGTGGACAGGTGTCTTTTATACAGGTAACAAGTTGAGACAGGTTGTTGTATAGAGGTAACTAGATGAGATTAGGAATACTTTTTTAAAGCACAAGGACTAATCTGTGGGAGCCAGAATTATTTATGGTTGGTAGGGGATCAAATACTTTTTTCACTCAATGAAATGCAAAATAATTTATATATTTTTTTTAACGTGATTTTCTGGATTTTCTTTTTGATATTCTGTCTATCACTGTTAAAATAAACCTAGATTTAAAATTATAGACCGCTCATTTCTTTGTAAGTGGGCACATTTACAAAATCGGTGAGGGATCAAATACTGACAGTATTTCCTCCACTGTATATATATACATGCATGTCTATACTGTACGTCTGCACGTGTAGATGTTGGTGAAAGCCATGCAGGCACCAGATGTAACTCGATGACGGCAGCACACAAGCATTTTAACCGCAGCCTTTAAATCACACGACCATTGTGTTGAAAACCACAATGAAAACAAAAGAACCAAAAGCCAGGGCGTGCAGTGAACACAGATTAGGTTTATCAACACAAACTAATCTCCCCATAACAGCTCTGGTGCTGGTATTATTACCACGGTATGTTGTGCTTCCTACCATGTTGTGGGGGGGTTGACATTCCCGACAAGGTGAAAGAAGTTTTTGCAATGGAAGTGTATGGCTGCTTTCCAAGGATGGTCACCTGCCCGCATGATATTTCACCTCTAGTTCTGGAGCTGTGCCTGTGGCTTTGTGTGTGTGTGTGTGTGTGTGTGTGTGTGTGCGTAGAGTGTAGTGTAGAGGGAAAGCCTCCATACATACGAGCCAGGAAAACACAACAAGCTTTATAAGGTCATATCACTAAGGATGTTTTCAACAAAATAAAACTGAAATAAAATGCAGTGCACTGATGGATGGATGGATGGATGGATGGATGGATGGATGGATGGATGGATGGATGGATGGATGGATGGATGGATGGATGGATGGATGGATGGATGGATGGATGGATGGATAGATAGATAGATAGATAGATAGATAGATAGATAGATAGATAGATAGATAGATAGATAGATAGATAGATAGATAGATAGATAGATAGATAGATAGATAGATAGATAGATAGATAGATAGATAGATAGATAGATAGATAGATATGACTAAAACCATGAGAACAGATAAACCAAAACCGTCAAACAGTCCACAAACAAGAACTAACCGAACAGAAAATCACTGATATAAGGGATTCATGAATGATAGAGTCCATCCCCAAATGAGTACAGCTTCCTTCGTCATAGTGTGTCCACCATCACACATTATTCAAAGTGTTGTCCTTGAAAAAGCTCTTTGTGGCCGACTTACTAAAGCATTGTCTGGTAAGGTGAGTGAAGATCCCTGGCAAGCAGCCAACCTGTCTCCTCAGCCCCGTCTCTGGTGAATACTGCTGATGGAGTGCAGCCAAGACTTATTGAATAGTAGGGAAATTGGTATTGCCACATATACATTATGTAGGATTCTTTTTTCAATTACAGACAGGAGAGGACACAATAGCAAAGAGATAAATACTGCCTCGATTTCTGTTGAGACTGTATGTACATTGCTTTATTTTATGTGTTCATGGTATAATAATATATGCTCCTTCCCTTTCATATGAGTGGACAAACTATATATTGAACACCTCGGAATATAATGCAATTTAGCAACAGCACAAATACAAAATCAAAAAACAATAGTTTAATAATTAATTGTACATGATAAACCTCACAATTTTTTTTATAGCACAGCTGTTGATTTATTAGATTGTGTGTGTGTGTGTGTGTGTGTGTGTGTGTGTGTGTGTTTACAACAATTTTTGTGAGAACAAAATTTGAGTTTTAGTGTTCTCACAAGTAGCTGTAGCGTGCATGTGTGTGTGTGTGTGTGTGTGTGTGTGTGTGTGTGTGTGTGTGTGTGTGTGTGTGTGTGTGTGTGTGTGTGTGTGTGTGTGTGTGTGTGTGTGTGTGTGTGTCTAATTCCAACACAAAGGAAAGCTGATTCATCTGGTACACTCTGGTGACCTCTTCATTCCTTCATCTACAGGGATTTGTTCGGTGAAGCTGCAGAGATGTGTTCGGACAAGGAGCCTATGAATATTTTAGGTATCTGGGCCCTGGCAGTCACACATGGCCGGCCCGCTAGTGCTGACGTGTGGATGTATCGAGAGTCTTTTAAAGACTTTAGAATCACTCTAGCTCATCAACTTTTGAAGGAAATACTAATAATGCAAGTTATACTGTATATGTATGTCTTGCAATTCGATGAATTATCTAATGTGAATTTGGGTAATGATTTCTTAGGTAATTATGAAGAGTATGTACTTTCATATAAGTATCGATGTATGTTTGTGTATGTATACTGTATGTGTGTTACGTAATGTTTGTCTTGTGTATGAAAAAAATTAAATATATATATAAATAAATGCAAGTGATGGCCTTCTTTACTTTGACTGATTTCTTACAGTAGTTCTTCTTTAGTAAAATTTGACTTGATTCAGCCTGTCATTTATAATGCTGTAATAATTAAACATAGCAAAATAATTTAATTGTGTATTTAATATAATAATAATAATGATAATAATAATAATAATAATAATAATAATAATAATAATAATAATAATAATAATAATAATAATAATAATAATAATAATAATAATAATAATAATAATAATAATAATAATAATACATTTTAATTGTATTGCACTTCATATTGCAGGAATCTCAACGTTCTACAGAGAAGTAAAAAAATAAATACAATAAAATCAAAGTCAATGAGAATAATAAACATTTAAAACAATTAATATGTCAGCCTATGACAGACATTTAGCAAAAAGCTCATGACATCCTCCCAACTCCTTCACCTTTCAGCCTGGGGTGCTGACAAAGCAGAACAGTGCTACGTGTGAGAGTGACGTTACATAGTCCTCTGATAAGCTACTGATAAACTCAACAACCTCGACCTACTCAGGACAGACCAACTGGGTGAGACGAATGCTATATCTTAACCTCTGTTATCTCTTTTACTCATCAACACACGTGCACTTTTTCCCAAAGGTTTTGTATCATCAATAAAAAAGCAACAATACACAAAGCCAGTAAAGTACAAAGGTGTGTGTATGTGGAAAAATACTGTCATGCAAACCAGTGACAGCGCCCAAACAGCTTAATTTTGGATACATTTAGCAAAATAGAAGTTCCCAGTTAATCCGACCCATGCAAAGGCATTAATTATAACTACTGTATATAAAACTAGCGTAATTTTCACTGATGGTCTCGTTTGCTGTTACAGGTCATTTATGATCGTCAGAGGAAAAAATGTGACTGTTTTATAAACATTTCAAAGTAACTGGTAATAGGTAATGAATGACAACAACATCTTTCAGACTGTTTAAAAAAACCATAGTGGCAAAATGTTAATCCGAACCTGCTTCTGTATAAACGGGCAACAATGTATAAGCCATCAGTAACAGTAACGTGACCAGTTGCGTGCTAACACCTGCTGCCATGATAACAGAGCCTTGAGCAGAGACACAAAAGGCCTCGCTGTGGTCACACGCCCGCTCTGCTATTTCCAACTGAACTGTGCCAGGCTCGCCTCTGGACGTGTCACAAGAGTCCATAGCTTTCTGTCACATGTGGGTAAACACACACACACACACACGCACAAATGCACGCACGCACGCAGGCACACACACACACAGGCACGCACAAACACAGTCACACACTCACTCACTCACTCACTCACTCACTCACTCACTCACTCACTCACTCACTCACTCACTCACTCACTCACTCACTCACTCACTCACTCACTCACTCACTCACTCACTCACTCACTCACTCACTCTTTTCAAAACCTCCAGACTCCTGCGGTCAGTCACTCTCTTAGGAAGTGGGTCAATCAAGCGAGAATAGCACACACACACACACACACACACACACACACACACACACACACACACACACACACACACATGCACACACACACACACACACACATGCACTCACGCTTTTTGCATGCTGAGCTTTGACCTACTGTTGCATTAGGTCAAAGTAGCAGCTCAGCACACTGCCTTCCCGAAAATGTTCAAGGTTTTCCAATAAACTCAGAAACAATGGTGTCTGTGTGTGTGTGTGTGTGTCTCTGTGTGTGTTTAGATTAAAAACTTTGGCTTCTTCTTAAGTTTTTCTCCATTCATCCACAACGCCCCTGTTTTCAGGTTATTTACGATTCTACCCAATACACAAAAAAGCACAAAATTAAATCTGAGGGATTCATAGTTCCGTACATCATTCAATTTACAATTAATTTCATCTCCATTTTACAACTCTAAAAAGCCTTGCAATTTGCTTGCACCGGCTTTTTGAGTTGATGAAATAAGCCCTGTCACTACAGAACATCCCTCAAGGCACTCACATGTTAGTCTTGTGTTGCACAATCTCAACACGGTCTTGAGTGGAGATTGTGACCCAGGCATCATGACTTGCCTTTTGCATTTAAAAAGCAATGCTGCAGAACCAGCTGAAGAACATCTCAAGTTACTTAAAGCTATAGTGCGTAACTTTTTCATAGGAATGAATGTCGGTTGCATTCAAGACATCGCCAAATGAGGTTGACTCAAAGTTGATTAAGCCTATCAGCTCCACAAAACTCTCTCTGTATTTCTCAGAATGTCAGCGTCTACAAACTGGTGTCGCCACCCGACACTGGTGCATGATCGATGCTAAAAAAAAACCTGGACTTACAGCAGAAGGTATAAAATACATGGGTGATCCCCTACAGCTTACCTCATGTATAGCCTATTCACCCACAGTGTTGTTGTAATTACTCAGAATTACTCGTTGGGGCAGCAGAAGTTACACACTATAGCTTTAAGTCATTATTGTGAAACATGAAAATAAAGCCAATTATTATAACAACAATCAGTGTCCCCAACAACACAGCAACAGCTTGCTCAGTGACTAAAACATTCAACATCAATAACGAGGTCATTACGAATGATCAATGCCTCCAAAGAACATCATATCAACATCTAATGATTGATAGAACTGTTAGGATTGTGTGTACGGATCTGACTTTAGTGTGTGTGTGTGTGTGTGTGTGTGTGTACGTGTGATAACGTGTGTTTGTTTGTGTGTGTGTGTATGTGTTTGTTTGCCTATGTTTTTGTTTGTGTGTGTGTGTGCTTGTGTGTGTGTGTCTGTGTGTGTGTCTGTGTGTGCGTGTGTGTGTGTGTGTGTGTGTGTGTGTGTGTGCGTGCGTGCGTGCGTGTGTGTGTGTGTGTGTGTGTGTGTGTGTGCAACGATCTGATGTTGTGTAAACACTGGAGACAGCACATGATCTCTCTTAATCTGTAGACTTGCATGTGACACAGTGTGTTTGGTCCAAGGCATTCCAATTACTGTCCGCTCTTATCTGCTCCTCCGTTCTTTGTATATCTGTAGTCTCTTTATCTATTTATATATATATATATATATATATATACTTTATTGTCTCTCATGAATAAGACTGATCAGTGAAGTGTTGACCACATCTAAGAAACCAAATCCTTTGAAAAATGTAAACAACATCCGTCATCCTTTTTGCTCTGCATATAACTACTGTGTATTTTAATCACTGAGGTCTCTTCTATTTTTTTCTACTGCCTTTTAAAGCTGGGGTATATGATTTCTGATGTGTCAAAGTTAACATGAGCTGAGACTTTGACCAATCACAGCGAGGCTCCGATTCTCTGTTCTTTGGCAGGACTTTGTTGAGCGTGTCAGGGAGGGACCAAAGAGAACAAGTGGAGCGGTTGAGGTATTTGGATTCGAATATCTATCCCAACTGCCATTTTCTCCCCAAATCCTCCACCCCAGCTTTAAGACCATATACTGTATGGTTAGATTATGATGACTATGCTAATGGATTTTGGTTACCTTATTATTGCCTGTCTTAAGATTAAATTGTTTCAATAAATTACTGAAGGTAAATACTATGATATTGACCGTCCAGTGTTGGGAAAATTAAAATAAATAAATTATAATTATAATTTTAATAAATTTAAAAAATCCACGTCACAGGACTACGTTTTTCTGCCTTCCCACATGCACAGTGGATTACTTTGGGTTGTTGGCGGGATAGGGGACATAAAAAAAAAAAAAAAAAAATCATGACAGCTCCCTTCTGCTGTAGCTGTAATAATCCCGCCGCACGCTCTCATCATCTCTTAATCTTTTCCCCATCTTTGCTTAGACTATTTTTACAGTCATGTTAGTCCACTGTGTGAATGGTAAATTCATCACTTTATTCAAGATTTACTCATTTGTTGTATAATTAATAAATACTTTCTTACTAATACTATATAATTTATTCCGATTTATGAGCAGTTTAATAATAATAAAAAAGAATATATATAATACATAAAATATACCAACGACCATCTCAACACAGCTTGCCTCCCATAATGAGCTAGTTAGCAACATTTCCCCTTTGAGGAATAGTACAATGATGATGGCACACATTTGTTTTGTTCACCGCTGACAAGAGAGCCCCGGCACTCTAGAACTCCCTGACAATTCCTGTTAGACCGACCAACTCCTTTTCTTTTAAAACAGAGAGCAGAGAAGTTGGATTCTCACTCCGTACACAGTTAATTATAATAATAATAATAATTGATTGGATTTATATAGCGCTTTATTTCTCTGTGACTCAAAGCGCTTTACAGGGTTCCAGGTTCAATTCGTTCACACACAGTCATACTGGTGGTGGTAAACTACGAGAGTAGCCACAGCTGCCCTGAGGCAGACTGACAGAAGTTAATCATTATTGTATTCAAACTCAGAATCTTCCGCTGTGTCAGTAGTAGTAGTGTCCCATATAGTAGTATATTTATATATATTTATATAGGAGTGGCAAGAACTGGGGCTTAAATCAAAGCCGCTGATGATGCAATAACCGGATTGTTCTGTGTTTGATATACTGACAGGGTTTTTCCCAAAACAGGTGGAATTCCAATTTGACCCAGATAACATCATAGGTCAAACTTCAATGAGTGTGTCCACATACACAGTCACACACACACACATATCTGCGCACAGTGGCTGGTGGCTATCAGTACTATTCCCTTTAAAGTGGTTTAACTTTTAACCAGTGTGCTTCCACAGAGGAGGCCTTGCGTCACTTTGACCGCGGGCGCATTCATCCAGTTGTAGCTGGACCAAAAGTTACTCACCCCAGCACGCAGTGGGAAGTATTACTTTATATGAAAGGTGGAGTCAGCAAACCTGGAGAGCGCTTATTGTCAAATCACTTTTCTGTCAAAATCAGTTAATTTCATCTCACAATCCTCTCCGTACTGTGTGTGCTCTGAAAAAAAACAGGCTCTGTACACCAGCATGTTGTTAGCTACGGTGGGCCCCCTTTGGTACGTACAAGTTTACAGAGCCTACGCTGTGTATGAACACTGGATTTTTTCAGTGCACACACAGTACGAACAGGTTGCGGATTTTAATGAGATATTGACTGATTTTCCCAAAAAGTGATATTTACAAAAAGCATTCTCCAGAATAGCTGTAATTTAATACATTTGTTCTGGTCATACAGCCAACTTCATTCATATTGGAAAAATATTTTGGGGGAAAAGTTTGATACCGAAACCTTGTGTAGTGATGATGTTGGGAGCTAGAAGTCCATTATCTCTTATCTCTTAAAAAGTATAAGAACTGAAGGCTATTCGATCGATGATTGCTAGAAAAAAAGTGGCGAATGGACTTTGTGCCTATAGTACATATGCATTCTGAGAGACTGAGATATGCAGAAGATAGAGGAGATGTGTTTGATAATATATGGGATCCTGTGCTGAGATTCGCAATATGATCAAGCGGCGAGTCACTGACATTACGCGCGTCCACCTACACGGGCGGCGAGTGCATTGTGTTCGGACCTTTAAACAAAAGAGTTTGGAGTTAGAGTTTATGCCCCAATTCACACACAGACACACACACACACACACACACACACACACACACACACACCTAGACATGAACACACTGCCAACAGTGGACTGCTGGTCTACAACGACCAAGTGTGGACTTCTATTTTCTGGTAATTTTAAAAATACAAAAACACAATAAAAGATTTACTTTTAAGGCCATTTGTCATAATAGTACTTTAAATGTGCTTTATCTAGATATCAAAGAGGGGACTCCATACACTGCAGAAATGGAACTGTCTTGGCCTATTGTTTCACTCTCACAATTATTCCTTTGTTTCTTTTCTGCGATGTGTTACTGTATAACGTACAGTACCTGCAACTCTCACACCAACGCACAATTGACACAAATTGTTTGAACAATAAGCCATATGCCAGACAATTCACCAGTCTCCTTCCTCACACACGCACTCATTCACTCACTCACTCACTCACTCACTCACTCACTCACTCACTCACTCACTCACTCACTCACTCACTCACTCAACGAGTGGGAGTGAACAGAGGATAAGCCTTCCCCATAAACACCTGATGAACTACAGTCCTAACAACTGTCTGACATTAATGTTTCCTGGATAAAATTCGCAACCCAAACTAAAATAGACACACAGCGTCCTTGATCTTAATCTCTCTCTTCTCATTCAAGCACGTAATGGCGAGACCAACACGCCTATCGTGTGGAAAATTTAGCAGATGATCCTCATGCACAGTCGTGTTATTGTTGTCTGTGTGGTGTTTTGTTATGGCACCAACTGGCAAATGTCAGCAGGCAATATTCCACTGTGCCAGACCATAATATTTACTTAGGAAAAGTGGATCATAACAACATAATCCAGATATGGCTTTGTGTCGCTCTATATAGCACCGTACATGAAAATACATCATTGAACGTGGCACAACAATGTACGGTGACATTGGATTCGGGAAAAATTAATTTTTGTGAGTAGTTTTATAACAGTCCATGTGGAATATCAAATAATAAATACAGCATATATTATAGAATCCAGAGAACTGTCAATAGGGAGAAAGGTCAAGTAAAACGGAAAGACAGGCGTTTAACAAAAAAAAGTTTTAGTGTTTAAGTGTGACACTCATTGTTCCTTTCAAATTATTTTAAAGTTATCATCATAAAACTTCAATTATATGTGTAAAGATAGTATAATATGTAAAAACTCAAGTGGGCATGCATTAGTGTACTTTTTTGTTTTGTTTTTAAGATAATTTCTTTGCATTTTCAAGCTTTATTTGATAGTACAGAGTTGAAATGGGGAGACAGAGAGAGAGGGGGATGACATGCAATAAAGGTCCACAGGTTGGACTTGAACCTGCGACCACTGCAATGAAGGACGGAGCCAATACGGTACGCGCTCTATCCACTATGCCACCGGAGCGCCCACATTTGTGTACTTTTAATATATTGCCAAATTAATTAT
>NC_137212.1:5176350-5233850 GCF_949987685.1 Ammodytes marinus
GCCAATATACAGTACCGCTCCACCCAATTTGAAGAGGAAGAAGTGTCTAGTCACAGTATTTCAAAATATCTGCTTCTACACTTTTGGATAAGTTAATCGTATTAGTCACTTTGTAGACAATAATGACACTTGGGTAAATATAATGAAATGAGTGTGTGCAAGTGAGCTAATTGAGTGTGACAATCCCTTAATTCCTTTTTTTCCTGTATGAACTTGTATGCAACAGGATGCACCTCCAAGCTGTTGTTCCAGCCTAGAAAATACATGATTTAATTATGTTGCGAAAACATGTTGTGTAACCAACCACTGCCTGCATGGTAGATAAGCAATGGTGCACATTCAAAAAGAGCTCCAGCCTCCGTATTTGTTTTCCATGCAAAGATTCTCATCTCCATACATCATTTAAATGTGCATCTTGGTGAGTGAGGTTTGGATTCTTATTTGAATGTTTCCGTGTGATTTTCCATCCAAATCCTCCTGTACAGACCAGGTAGAAGCCAGGCACTTCACTTGCCAATGCTAATCCCTTGACAAAGCCGTTTATATATATATATATATATATATATATATATATATATATATATATATATATATATAAAGATGGCATAAATTACCATGAGCTCTATGTATTTGCCTTTCCTTAGTATGTTCTAAATGTATTTGTCTTTATTGAGGTTACATTTTTCTGATCCATCCTACATTACCCTGATTTCACACTGCAACAGCTGCATATTAAAAAAGTCAGTGGTGTACTAGCTCCCCCTAGTGACATTACGCTCCAGACTTCAACCTTAGACAAACCTTTCCAGCAACATATAAATACATAAAAATACTAGGGCTGTCAAAATTAACGCGTTAACGCAGGGTGATTAATTTCTGGAATTAACGCGTTCATTTTTTTAACGCAATTAACGCATGTGTAGAATGATCCGCCCCGTGCATCCCATCCGCTCTGTACTACAGTCACTCTAACGTTGTGGCTGACCCAGGATCAGTAGCCATAGATAGTATAATGAAACAAACATAGCAGCACGCTATTCTGTGTTTTAAACTGTTAACCACGGACCTATTACTGCTGCTAACGGCCACGTCTGCGGGCGGCAGTTGCTCTCGGAAGCAACAGGAGAAACATTCTGCTCCGTTCACGGGAGGAAACAAACGTCTGCAGTTTTCAGAGGTGTGTGTGATTAATACGTGACATCAACATAACGTCGGCTTTCTGTTACAAATGAACAGTCCCATAGAACGTGATTGCGCGTGCAAACACACACACACACGCGCGCAAACTGCAATCAGGTTGTATTCAGGGATGCAAAACCATGGATTTACCAAATAAATGCCATTCTAAAGACATAAGAATCGAGACAGCCAAATTGAAGTATGGTATGGGAGCATATGTTTTAGTTGATTATAATTTATTTGCAGTATTTACACCATCATTTGGATTTTCAATTAATAAAAAAGCTACATTTAAATGTATATATTCACCTTCTGTCCTTTATCTTTCCATTCATACAACAATATACAGAGAAAATGGTAAATTTTCGGGCCTATTTCGAATGGTAGAATTAATCGTGATTAATCCACAGAATCCTGTGATTAATCTGATTAAAATTTTTAATCGTTTGACAGCCCTAAAACATATGTATTGGGTCGACAAAAAACAACAGTGTATATAGGCTCCCTAAGCTTTTCTAGATAAATGTTATCAAGTCTAGTTAGTAGAGTTATCTGTTTATCGATGTCAGAAACACATACACACACACAAACACACACGGTTGTGTTTTCATCAGGTGGACATTACATAGACCTACCTTCATATCCTGGAGCCCTAACCATGACCACTACTTGCCTAACCCTAACTGTAAACTAAACTAAGTCTACCCTTACCTTAAAGAAAATAAAGTTATGGGGACTTCCATTGTATCCCCTAAAGGAAGGCACGTCCACAAAATATCACTGTGTAAACAGAAAAATGTCCCCACAACACGAGTAACACACACACACACACACACACACACACACACACACACACACACACACACACACACACACACACACACACACACACACACACACACACACACACACACACACACACACACACACACACACAATTTATGTGACACTTTCATGAAGGAGAATTTATAAATTTTTCATTCATGGTGTTCAGGAGGCAAACTAATCCAAGGAAGCGTGCTACTGCCATCTTGTGGCCTGATGGCGATGTGAAGGCTTATCTGAAACAGGGCAGCCAAATTAGATGAACCACTGTCCGACCATAGGCTTCAAAATGATTAAAAGCTCTGATAACTTTATTTCAAATCATACAACATTACATATTTATGATTTAAGTAGCAATTTAAGTTATTGTTAGAAAAATTTATAAAGGAGAATTACACTTTATTTGAAAAATATATCACATTTGTTTTGACAGGTGCCTGGAAACTTAAACAAAACAACAACCATCACAAGTCTTCACCCTAAAATGTCATTATTACGTTATGGGGATTTTATATTTATTTTGTCCCCAAAATGAAGGTACGTCCCCACGACATCACTGTGTAAACAGAACAATGTCCCAACAACATGAGTAATACCAGCCCACACACACACACACACACACACACACACATGCACACAGTCGTGTTTTCTTAACTTAGGTGGACATTACATACTTACATTCATATCCTGGAGACTTACTCTAGCCATGACCACTACTTGCCTAACCATAACGCTAACTGTAAACTAAACCTAAGTCCCTTAAAAGAATGATATGGGGACTTCCATTTTGTCCCCAAAAAGAAGGCACGTCTCCACAATATCACTGTGAAAACAGAAAAATGTCCCCACAACTCGACACACACACACACACACACACACACACACACACACACACACACACACACACACACACACACACACACACACACACACACACACACACACACACACACACGATTCAAATGTTGCTGAATCCTGCTTGCTGCCCAAAAGAACAGGATATCAGCTTTTGTCCCCCCAGCCTTTCAGATGTTCACTTTACAAGCCCTCATCACTTTATGTCTCTATGTCTCTGGAACTGACTCAAACTCCTTGTTTGACTGCAGCAGGACAGGATTGACTGTA
Source organism: Ammodytes marinus (assembly GCF_949987685.1). NCBI lineage: Eukaryota > Metazoa > Chordata > Actinopteri > Uranoscopiformes > Ammodytidae > Ammodytes > Ammodytes marinus. The sequence goes on from NC_137212.1 coordinate 5,179,480, forward strand.
GCAGTGATGCACTGAGGGGCTTCTGTACTTAAACTCCCTACCACGGCTGCTGTTTGTACTTGGAAGACGTTGCATTGCATTCCTCTCACTTCTTCTTCTTACCGAGAGGCGGAGGGTGGAAGGCTGGGTCCCGGGTTCAGCTGCTTGTTCTTCCAGGGTTCTGACTTCCTCTTCGATGTGGTTGAATGTTTTTGAAATGTTGCACTTACATGTAGCAGGAGTGTGGTGCCTTCAGAGGGGATATATGAAAAGACACATTTTAATTTAGCCTTGTGTTAATGTACAAGTGATGATCCAAGATGCCTTCTTACCCTATGTGTCTGGTATGTGCTTCTCTCCCTTGCCCCGCAGCAACACAGCTCCACCTCCTACTTCTGATCTGTGTGTACAGTAGAACAGTGATTTTCAACCTTTTTTGAGCCGCGGCACATTTTTTACATTTACAAAATCCTGGGACACACCACCAATCAAAATGACACAAAATGACACTCTAACACAGTACATATAATACATATAGTTAATAATATAGTTTCTAAATTTATATTGTATTTATAATCACTTAGTGTGAAACCTGGGCCTGTTTCGATTAACACAAAAAAGACTCGGATTTTGACCCATTTTCACCACAACCCCTTCTACACCTGAGCCCTGTGATTTTTCCTTCTCTATCTCTGCTGACTCCCATATAAGGAAAATAGTTATTGGCCCAAAATGAACTAGTAGTAGCTGGATGACATAATCAACTAATTTGCATAATATGCAATTCTGAAAGAGGCTAAATGAATAGAAAATGCTGACCAGGTAGTAGACCTATTCAAATTACCTGGGCCTCTTTACATATTTACAAACTAACTTTAAAAACTTTGTTAGTTGCTATAACTACAAGGTTAGCTTTTGTTATATAGATATGCAGTCGCCAATTGAATGTGGACCTATAAAACTATTTACACGTTTACAAACGTCACCTGGCAGCTCTTGCTCAGAGTGACACGGGGTTGTCTGCTGCAGGTAGCAGGGGGCTGTTTTCACACACACACACACACACACACACACACACACACACACACACACACACACACACACACACACACACACACACACACACACACAAACCGTGTGAGTGAGGGCTGTCAACGGTGAGGAGGAGCAGACAGCAGCCGTTGCTAGTACTCGGCTCTGGTGAGCGCGGTATTAAAAAAAAGTTGCAAGATGTGTCTCTGGTCATTAACTAGCCTTAGCGCTACGGCGGAAAGTTGGCAAATATAGGCTAGCGGAAAAAGTCGCCAGTTGGCAACATGTTAACGAGGTGACGACAGCGGGACACTGAGATGAGAGTTGGTCACGTGATCCGTGCTGTTGATCGTTTCACTGATCAGTCGCGGACTGCTCTATCTCTCTCTCAAACACAAAGCACTAATAATGGATGTAATAATGATAATGAAAACATATCTCGGCGAATTTCCTGGTCGCGCGCGTGCCCCTAGTTGAAAATAGTAGGCTACTCGCACTGCCTCAAAAATGGTCGCAAACTGCGAGCATTTGGTCTCAGTCTAGAGCCCTGCAGCTTTGCACACCACTCGTCACTTGCAAGCAGCTTTGAGTAATCGGACCTCTCGTTTGTCAGAAAAACTTTAAGTTCCTCTCACAGCTCATACACACGGGCCAGTAGCCTACTTTACCGCGCGACAGCCACCTCCCATTTCCTCACACAAAGACACCCGACAATGGTGAATTAGGTGATATTAAATAATTTCCCACGGCACACCTGACGATCTCTCACGGCACACTAGTGTGCCGCGGCACACTGGTTGAAAATCACTGCAGTAGAAGGCAGGTGAAGTCAGAACACTGCAAAACGGGTTCATTAGACAAAGTGTTTTAAGGTCAACAAAAGCTGCTTTGCACTCTTTGAGTCCATTGTGCCCCAGTATGTGCATGTTTTACTATTATACAATGCCTGTAAATTGCATAAATGGCAGTAAGAGGTAGTGGAGGGTAAAATGTACAATTTGATATGAAAAGAAAATATATTATTCAAATGAACTTCTTAAAAAGACAGCACCTTTAAAAAGCAGAAATGATATCCAATTAATTTATATCAGTCTCATTCAAATGTGGGCTGTATTTGAGCTGAGAGCAGCTGATCTGACAGAGACATTGTCTTTGTGTTGGGACATGTGTGTGCATTTATGACCAGTCCCGCTTTCTGGATCCACTGAAGAACACCAGAGAGTTGTTGGATTTAATCACAGGTCTCACTGAACACCTCAATGTCATCAGCGTATGCCTCTGAGATGTTTTTTTTTAATTTTTATTTAAAAAAGTATTTCTTTCTTGTATTTTTGTTGCTGGTTCAGGTGGTTAAGTGTCATTTCATAACTCTTAGAACAAGTAATTCCTGTTCATGTGCTGATGAAAGATGACGATGATGTTATAATTATATAGAGGTGTTAGGAGTGTCATACACCTGTGCCTGGGGCGTCAATGGACATTAAAAAGGATTCGTAGGCCTGTTTATGAGATGAGCATCAGTGTATTGTCCAGGAAATTAATAAACAAAGCAACCCATTGAGATTGTTTGAGCAACAATCCTATGCATGTGCTGAATACATTTTAGAGGATATAATCATCCACAGGTTTAAGAAGTGTCCTGCACCTGCACCACTCCCTCATCAATAAAGATTCTGCGGCATGAGGGTGTGTGGTTGGTAACAGGGTTTATATTAAAAAACAAATTCCTAAAATTATCAGAGTAAATCACATACAAAAGTTGAACATTAAAACCTTCAGGATGTTGGAATCTAATGCAATATTGTTGTATACTGACTGTACTAGTTTTGGCTTGCTTGTTTGTTTGTTTGTTCCAATTGTGTATGATATATTTGTTTGTGTAATGGCAAATATTGCATATGATATATCTCCGTACTGAAATGATAGAATGCTTATATGTGCAATAAGAAACATTGTATTTATCTTGTATTTTTCCTGTATATCAAATGATTATTCTAGAAACTTTCAGAGAACACCTCCCCTATTGTCTTCTGAGCCTCCCCCCATCCTCAGAAACACCCTGTGGTGTTTGCATTGTGTGTGACTACCTATTGTTCAAGTGTAAACCAATCACATGACAAAGATGGTGTCATGTTGTTGATGCTTGGTGTAGTATTTTTTTCGTGCAGTACGAAAAAAGATACTTCTTCAGGTGAAAACACAATTTCACACACAATGCAAACACCGCAGGTGGTGTATAAGGATGCTCAGAAGACAATAGGGGAAGTGTTGTCTGAAAGTTTAGGGTTATAATAACCATTTGATATACAGGAGGAATACAAGATAAAATACAACTCCCTCATAACTATGGTAGCATAATTTGTTCTTATTCATAATCTGGGCTAGCAGTAGCATGTAGATGTTAAACAAAAGAGCCCCAAGAATGGAAGCTTGGGGGATCCCACACGCAATATTTATTCACTCAAATGTGAAATTGCCTATTGACACATCCCCATGTCCCATCTTTCACATGTTACCACATAATTTTAGTTTTTTTTTTCTGTGCCTGTAACCAGGGCCGCCCATAAGGGGTAGAAGGTGGGAAAGCTTTCTAGGGCCCAGCCCTTGGGGGGCCCATGGTCTTCAGAGGCCAATAACCTAACTAAGCTTAACATTATTTTTAACAGAAAAATTCACTATAACCATTTAAAACTTGCCAATATCTACTCCTCCGCTTTATGTCCGTCCTGTGTGCACGGCACGCTGAAAAAAAGTTGCTAACACCAATTTTAAAAAGCCTGGCTCAGAGCCATTAGCTGTTTATATTTACGATTTTGACGTTTCGGGGAATGGGCTAGGCACTGGCTCTGAGAGACAAATATTAACGTGGTTAGTATAAAAATAAACAAACATTCGCCAAGTGTTCGCTAGAGATTACTCTCAAAAAATAATCTAGTCTTGAAGAGCTTTTTTAAGTTTGAGTTACAGTAAAATTATTTCCTTGATGAATTCAGGTGTGTCCATATCAGATAAATGTAGTTATTCAATACAATTATGCATTACTTTCCAGTACTTTTTTGTGTGCCATATGGTTACAAAATTTGGTTTTTATATTTGTTTTTGTTGTACAGTTTTGGCATATGGATTATTTTACCTGAGTCATTCTGCTACTTGTGTCTGGGTGTTATTCTATGAATTGTGAAAAGTATTTGGACCCCTCAGGTAAAACAAAAAACAGGTGTACCTTTTGTTGTTATTCTTCATTCTTATAAAGTGGACAAGATTATTACTCTGTTATTTTCCTAAGTCTACTAACAGGTTTTAATTCGTAACTTACATTTTTGTGTTAAAGAATTTCCCTTTGGGGACAATAACGTCCAACATCTTTGACCTATGTCTTCAGGTTGACACGAGCAGCCAGGTACAATTTGAAAAATGTTCCATGAGTTTCATGTTACATACTGAACACACTGCAAAGACCAGACCCAGGTGTCACACCATAAGGATGTCTGACCAGTTCTTTACTGCCCCTCAGGGCATAGGCCATATCTGTGACAGTGTCCTTTGTTGTTGCCTGCTCCTGTGATAAACCTAGTGAATAGGGGAGAACGGGGTAATTTGTCACACGGGTTGGTTGTCACAATCGTTATATCTCGGAACCAGAAGGCGCTGTCTGTGAAATTTTGGTATGTAAATATCCAGAATTGGGATCAGAGGTCACCTACATAGTCTTCCTTGGAGTTAGACTGCTGAATTTGAGGTGAGAGGAATGTTTGTGTTTTTCATGTCAAATTGAAAATATTTAGCTCCTCAGTATTTTTCTTCTAGGCTTTTACACAATGGGTTCATAACAAAACAGTTGTTACCCAAAAAAAGTGTGAAGGGTAAACTATAGTTTAGATTGTGGTTAGCAAGCTAATTAGTTGTCAGATGGTTGTTGGCCTTGATGCTAGCAAGAAATTCAAGTTGGGGTTGGTCGTCACATTTTTTGGGGGGTTGGTTGTCACATGTTATCCAAAGGCTACAGCCAGAAAAGGAACCCAATAATGAAAGAAATTGTCAAGCTGTATCCTCACTGACACCCCAGAGAAGGAAATAATAGAGCAGGAAAAGGCAGCTAGCATGCAAAAGAAAAAAGGGCAACAAAATCAAAACAACCCAGTGCATCCCAAACTAGACCAGTTGCCAAGGCTACAGTAAGTTATGTAGGCCTATTTGTCAACTTGACAATGCAATTAAATGTTCAAATTTAGTTCTACTTTCTTTCCTTCTTTTTATGATTATTCCCATTAAGATAACATTGTGACAAACAACCCCATAGTGTGTGACAACCGACCCCTTGATGGGGTTGGTTGTCACAATGTGTAAGGGTGTCTTTGATGATTAATTTCTTCTTTATTACAATAAGATAGAAAAAGTGAGGGGTACACATTTCAAGCCAACACCTTAAGCTTCAATTTAATGTAGGAATGACTATTGAAAGATGTTTTGGTGATGAGCAATTCTCACTTGAGTAAAAAGTGTGCCTATTTACCCCATTCTCCCCTACTCAAGAAAACCAATGTTATTTTGTAAAAATCTGTTGAATATTAAGCAATTGCATGAGTTTTAGGGTATAACAATAAATGTTTAAGTAAGTCAGAAAAAGTCGCTAACACCAATTTTAAAAAGCCTGGCTCAGAGCCATTAGCTGTTTATATTTACGATTTTGACGTTTCGGGGAATGGGCTAGGCACTGGCTCTGAGAGACAAATATTAACGGGGTTAGTATAAACTTAAACAAACATTCGCCAAGTGTTCGCTAGAGATTACTTTAAAAAACTAACTAGTCTTGAAGAGCTTTTTTAAGTTTGAGTTACAGTAAAATTATTTCCTTGATGAATTCAGGTGTGTCCATATCAGATGAATGTAGTTCTTCCATACAATTATGCATTACTTTCCATTACTTTTTTGTGTGCCATATGGTTACAAAATTTGGTTTTTATATTTGTTTTTGTTGTACAGTTTTGGCATATGGATTATTTTACCTGAGTCGTTCTGCTACTTGTGTCTGGGTGTTATTCTATGAATTGTGAAAAGTATTTGGACCCCTCAGGTAAAACAGAAAACAGGTGTACCTTTTGTTGTTATTCTTCATTCTTATAAAGTGGACAGGGTTATTACTCTGTTATTTTCCTAAGTCTACAAACAGGTTTAAATTCGTAACTTACATTTTTGTGTTAAAGAATTTCCCTTTGGGGACTATAACGTCCAACGTCTTTGACCTATGTCTTCAGGTTGACATGGTGTGGGCGGGCCTGCCTGTAACTGGTTAAACAACAGATGTATGGCACTGCGCCAGCTTTCACTTTATAAAGCTTTGGTACGGACCTGCAGTTCAACAGAGGCAGGAGGCTTAAGAACAAAGAAGTGCATGTGAACAGGTAATTTCTTCATTTTAATGTAATCTATTTAGTCAGACATTATTTAATTAATTTAATTTAATTAATTAAAACTTATTTTAAAAGTTCTGTTCTACATAATGATGAAGTTTATTAAAGAAGAACAGTGATAATTTCTAACTGAATAATGTTAACAACTTAATTTAATAATTTTAATTTTATTGGTACACTGCTCTATGTATTGTAAATGTATAGCTAAAATAAATAATATTTCAGAAGGCAATGCATCAGCTTTACCTGACTGTCAATATTTCAGTTTTATTAATATTATACCTCAGACACATAGGTGAACATTGCTTACGTATGTGATGTTAACATGCTTGTTTGCTTGACATTTAACAAGTTATATTTGTTAAAACTGCTGGGACAGAGAAGTTTTAAAATATTAAAATAAAAAGAGAATAATGATAAAGGGAAGAAAAAGAAAAATAGTTGAAAAAAATTTAATAAGATGAAACAACAGTAAAAATAGAAATAGACACCACATGAAAGCCAGCTTGTAAAAATGCTTTAAAAGAATATACCGATTTGGCTCTCTTTTTTAAAGGGTTGCCCATACATTTGCAATAAGAATCTTCAATAATTGTATTGGTGCAACCTTAGTGGGGTAAGCGCTCTAATAATGTTTTCTAGTTGGTTTTAATTGAAGTTGAATTTAAGTTATTTTATGTTGTCAACAGGCTCTTATTTTGGGCGTCAGAGAATGGCAAATCTTATCATGTTGCCTGTTCTGTTTTTGGTGATGATGAGTAAGTATTTAATTCAATCTTTTATTGTGTTTGATGCTTGTATGCAAATTCAGAATTTGTCTATTGATGTAAGCAGTCTAAGATTTTCATCCACGTATTTGCGTTTCTTTTTTCACAGGCAGTGTGACTCCTCAGAATTTTACAGGTGAAACTTTATAAGTATTGAAGGTGAACTCTGATAACCTCTTAGCTTTCATTGTTTCATTTCAAACAAATTTCACATGTAACATCTAGATGTACAAAATAACTAAGTATAGAGACTAAAAAACACAACCTAAAGTCTTGTATAATTGATGTTAGGAGTCTCAGATTTTCATCCAAGTATATGCGTTTGTTTTTTCACAGACGACAAGTAGGGTGAACTTTGATAGACTCTTAGCTTTCATTGTTTCATTTCAAGGGATTATATACAATCATATGAAAAAGTTTGGGAACCCCTCTCAGCCGGCATTATAATTGACTCTGCTTTCACAAAAAAAATATAAAAGTGGTATGTCTTTAATTTACCAGGAACAGCTAAGTACTGGGATGTTTTCCAAACAAAGATTTTTTGAAAAGCAGTATTTGGTTGTATGAAATAAAATAAAATGTGAAAAACTGGCTGTGCAAAAATATGGGTACCCTTGTGGTTTTGTTGATTTTAATGCCTGTAACAGCATGTAAAACTGATGAATTTAAACACAAAGTTGGTTGGATTATGTTGTTAAGCCTTGAACCTCATAGAAATGTCTGTTTAATCATGAGAAAATGTATTTTAGGTGCCTAAATGCAAGTTGCACTTCTCTTTGACTCTCTGCTGAAGTGAGACAGAATGGGATCAACACAACTGCTCCCAAAAGATCTTAAAAACAAAGATTATTCATTGTCATGGTTTAGGGGAAGGCTACAAGAAGCTTTCCCAAAGGTTTCAATTGTCAATTTCGACTGTAAGGAACGTTGTCAGGGAATGGAAGGACACAGGCACAGTTGCAGTTAAACCCAGGTCTAGCAGACCAAGAAAAGTACAAGAGCGGCATATGCGGCGGATTGTGAGAATGGTTGCACACAACCCAAAGATCACCTCCAAAGACCTGCAAGAACATCTGGCTGCAGATTGTGTATCTGTACATGGTTCAACAATTCAGTGCAATTTGCACCAAAACATCTGCTTTTTATAAAGACCAAATAACTTAATTTTTGTCTCATCAGTCCAAAGCATTTTCTTCCAATATGAATCTGGCTTGTCTAAATGAGCTTTTGCATAATCCATGCAACTGTATCTGTGGCGTGGGCGCAGAAAGGGCTTCCGTCTCATCACCCAGCCATACAGATGTTTTGGTGCAAATTGCACTGAATTGTTGAACAACAGATACACAATCTGCAGCCAGATGTTCTTGCAGGTCTTTGGAGGTGATCTTTGGGTTGTGTGCAACCATTCTCACAATCCGCCGCATATGCCGCTCTTGTACATTTCTTGGTCTGCTAGACCTGGGTTTAACTGCAACTGTGCCTGTGTCCTTCCATTCCCTGACAACGTTCCTTACAGTCGAAATTGACAATTGAAACCTTTGGGAAAGCTTCTTGTAGCCTTCCCCTAAACCATGACAATGAATAATCTTTGTTTTTAAGATCTTTTGGGAGCAGTTGTGATGATCCCATTCTGTCTCACTTCAGCAGAGAGTCAAAGAGAAGTGCAACTTACATTTAGGCACCTAAAATACATTTTCTCATGATTAAACAGACATTTCTATGAGGTTCAAGGCTTAACAACATAATCCAACCAACCTTGTGTTTAAATTCATCAGTTTTACATGCTGTTACAGGCATTAAAATCAACAAAACCACAAGGGTACCCATATTTTTGCACAGCCAGTTTTTCACATTTTATTTTATTTCATACAACCAAATACTGCTTTTCAAAAAATCTTTGTTTGGAAAACATCCCAGTACTTAGCTGTTCCTGGTAAATTAAAGACATACCACTTTTATATTTTTTTTGTGAAAGCAGAGTCAATTATAATGCCGGCTGAGAGGGGTTCCCAAACTTTTTCATATGATTGTATATATATACAGTACATAGGAATTCCACATGTAACATCTAGATGTAGACAATAAGTATTGAGACTAAAAAGCCACGACCTACCCAATTATATTTATGCGTTTGTTTTTCAGGCACTGTGGCTACTCAGACAACAACAGGTAGGCCTAAGTTTGGATAACCTCTTAGCTTTCATTTGTACATTTGCCTGGACAATCAACAATGTCATAATCAGTTGCTGGTAACAGTTACTCCTTCAGGATTTTACCTATGACCTCTGGGTTCCTGCTAATATCTATCTAACTTGTATGATTAGTTGTTAGATAGTAGGAATTAGTAGTTTTGGACACAATATGTTATCTGCAGCTCATACATTACAAAGTTATAATTTCAATCTATTAGTCTGTTTGACAGGTTTGAAATATATGTTCAGTACAAAGGAATTTCACATGTATCATCAGAACATATCAGAACATTTCCACAAAAAAAAATCAAACTACTGGTCTTTGGCGTACTTCAGGCAAGGAGGGCCATTGCTCTATGTTAGAGAAATGTGGATCCTCCAACGCTGGCAATGTGGAAAGGCTGACATACAGCCGCTGAAAAAAATTAAGAGACCAGTCCGGATTTTTCTTAAATCTTTATCTCTACATTACTTATTGAAAATGTTCTAAATGACAATATTTTTATTGTGAACTACTGACAACAAGAAATGTTGTCAGTAGTTTATATTCTAAAATCAAAATGTTCATTTTACTCAAACATATGCCTCTAAAGAGTAAAACAAGAGACACTGAATATTTGAAGTGGTCTCTTAATTTTTTACGGAGTCGTATATTGCTAAGGAAAAGCGGGAGGACTTTGACGAGCTCTGGAAACCATATATTAATATTAGGGCTGTCAAATTAACGCGTTAATTTTGATTAATTAATCACAGAAAAATTAACGCGATTAAAAAAATTAACGCAGATTAATCGCACTTCTATAATGCCTTTTGACCCGGTGCAAAAGTGGTGCGGAGCTGCGCCTGTAGCTCGCCGGGCCGGGCGCGTGGGTTAAAGGGAGAAAGGTAAAGAGAGAAGCAAGGGAAAGGGGCCGACTCGAGGGCTCTATGGACGGTTTATGGGATGCATGAAGGTAGGAAGACATCTTACTTAATTCTCCGCAGTGTCCGTGCATTATTTATTTAGTGGGTGCAACAATGTAGGCTAGGTTCAAAACAGTAGTAGGCCATATCTCTCAATCTTCCTCCAATTTTGTTAGCTAGCTGTCTAGCACCCGCCCCGTGTGTGTGTGTGTGTGTGTGTGTGTGTGTGTGTCAATATTTTTGCCTATGAGTAGGCTACGAAATGGTGGCAGTGCAGCGCTGTCTGTTGTGGGTGATGGAAAGTCGTAATTTTGTCTGCTTGTTTTTTTGAGAAAATTCGGCGCTAGTTCATGTATAAAGCTGGCTGAGGGGAGGAGACAGAAGTTACGAGAGACGGAGAGCGAGCGTGCGCGCGCGAGAGAGAGAGAGAGAGAGAGAGACAGAGAAACAAACTGTAGTATGTTTATGTTTATGTTTATTTTATTCCACATACAAAATAGATTTAAAAAAAACATGTAGTAAAAAAAATTTAAAAATACATGTGTGGGTGTGGCAGAAACCTGTACAGGCTTATATAGAGCCACACCCAAAATACATTTACATATTAATATTAGCAGATCAGCACACAAGCGCGCACACACAAAAAAAAAAAAAAAAAAAAACATATGTATAAATAAGAGAAAAAAAAACAATCAAAGAAATTAAGAACAAAACCCAAGACAATAATAAATAAAAAAAAAACAAATACAAAAAAAAAAAAAAAAAAAAAAAAAATCAAAAAAAAATCAGTTTAAATCAGTTAGAACAAATCAAAATGTAGTGATACAAATTATTGTGTTTAAACCAAGCAAGCGGACAATCATGATAAATATATAAATCAAATTCCTGTTTTTAAACTAATTGCTTTTGATAGCATGGAATTCTGCAGTCTCTTTTTGAATATGGTCAATGTTATAGAAGAATCAAGTAAGTGTATATTTTCATTCCATAGTATGACGCCACGGTATTTAACGCAAGATTGACTGCGGGAAGATTTATAAAGAGGCAGATGGAGATTTTCAGCTTGTCTGGTACAATGATTATGAAATGTTGAGTTTGAAAAAAAATAACATCCAAAAGTACAAGGTAAATCAGTCAACTTATATCTCACCTTAAAAACAAAAGTGCATATTTGGAGAATATTTATAAATAGACAATAACTTTAATTCATAGAAAAGTGGTGCACTTGGTACCAGAGGTTTTGAGAAGGTCACTAATCTAGCAAACCTTTTCTGCAGTAGCATAATTTTATTTAGGTATGATGAAAATGTACTCGCCCAAACAATATTACAGTATGTTAAATATGGATAGATCAGACTGTAGTATAATGTTAATAAACATGACTTATGAACAAAAACTCTTATTTTTCTAAGGATCCCAAGTGATTTAGTTACCTTATTACAGACAAGACCAACCTGTTCTCTCCATGAGAGTTTATCATCAATAATAACACCTTAAAAACATGTTGATGAGACTTTAATTATTTCTTCATCATTTATATAAAGTTTGATTTGGTCATTGTCATGAATCTTTTTACCAGCAAACAACATGAAATTGGACTTTTTGACATTTAATGATAACTTGTTTGTTTGGAACCAGCTTGAGAACTGGATAAGATTATGATTTAGCTCCTCTATTAGACTTTTTAGGTCTCTATGAGAGAGAACAAGGCTGGTGTCATCTGCAAAAAGCAAAGGGAATATGGATTTCGAAACCTGCGCAATATCATTTATATAAATGAGAAATAATAAAGGTCCTAATATGGATCCTTGAGGTACCCCATGTTTTATGTAGTTTCTTGTGGAATCATGACCGTTAATATGAACATACTGTTTTCTGTTTTTAACATAGTTATAAAGCCACTTATGGACAGTGCCAGAAAGTCCATATTTAAATAATTTTGAAAGCAAAATATCGTGATTAACCGTATCAAAAGCCTTCGAAAGATCTAAAAATATACCTATTGCAAACTCATTTCTATCTAAAGCTGTATGTATCCTATCAATTAACTCTAAATGGGCCATATAAGTTGCATGATTCTTTCGGAATCCGTATTGATGGTTATAGAGAACATTGTGTTTATTAAAGTGCTCAAGGATCCTTTTATATACCAGTTTCTCCAAAATTTTCGAAAAATATGGCAAGAGTGAAATTGGACGGTAATTTGTAAGGGATTCTGGATCCCCTGCTTTGAATAAAGGTATAACCTTAGCGATTTTCAAGTCAGAAGGTATAATGCCAGTTTTCATTGATTGTACAAAAACAAATGTTAATGGATTAACAATAGATGAACTGACCTCCTTTATTAGGGATGAACGAATACAATCATGACCTGGAGCTGAATCTTTGAGTTTGGATATAATATCAGTTACCTCCTTAACATCAGGAAGATTGAAATTATTAAATTCTGGAAAAGAGCCCTTAATATAATCTAATGGATCAGCCTTTGTATCAACTATTGTTTTGGAAAGAGATGTACCAATGCTTGAGAAGAAATCATTGAACTTGCAAGCTATATCAAATGGATCAGTTAAAGAAGAATTTCCATCTTTAAAAGATGAAGGATAATTTAAGGAGGCCTTTTTCTTTTGAAGGAGTTGTTTAATAATCTTCCATGTATCTTTAATATTACTTTTAGATTTAGCAAACTGATCACTATAGTACCTTTTCTTGACAGCTCTAAGGAGATGATTGTATTTGTTTTTGTATGATTTATAAGTTGCCAAAGTTAAAGGAGTTGGTGATGAAATATATTTTCTATAGAGTTTGTTCTTGATAATGGAGGACTTTTTCAGACCAGAAGAAAACCAGGGATTATTCAATTATTTCCTAGTATCAACAGACCGAGTAACTAAGGGAAAACATTTACTAAAAGCTGAGTTAAATATTTCATTAAATGTTTGACAAGCGGAGTTTGCATTGCTCTCCATATAAACCCTTTCAAAGGAAACCTTCTCCAACATTACTTTAAATTTGGATTTATTTTTTTAATTGAAATTTCTGTAAGTTGTCGAAGACTTGTCCTTTACCTTTAGACCGTCTAAAACAACAATTTGAAATACTGGACAATGATCAGATATTTCAGTAAATAAAATTCCCGTTTTTGTTTCATAATTGAGAGAATTGAATAGTATATTATCAATTAGTGTAGCAGATTTGTCCGTTATTCTGGTAGGTTTATTAATAGTGGGATAAAAGTAACTTGAATACAATTGGTTCAAAAAATCTTCTGTTGGAGAGTGTGTTTCACTTTTAAAAAGGTTAATATTGAAATCACCAAGAATATGACACATTTTCTTTTCCTTGTTGATGAGCTCCAGGCTGTTTGTGAGGCTATTATTGAAACAATTAATATCAGTGTCAGGTGGTCGGTAAACCCCACCTATGATCACATTTTTGTTATTATTGTAAGACAAGATTTCAATAAAAACAGATTCAACATCCACTTCATCACACTTTAAACAAAGGTCAAGTCGATTAACAAATTCAAATTTTTGATGGACAAAGACGGACACTCCTCCCCCAGACCTGATTTGTCTGACAAAATGAGTAGAGTTATATGTTGGCAGTTCATACATGCCCGTTTCTTTAGATTCTTTTGTAAGCCATGTCTCAGTTAGGACAATTACAGAAAACTCATGATTTAACAATGATAAATAATGTACCAATTGATCATAATTCTTAGGAAGACTGCGAACATTTAAGTGTAATACTGAAAATAGCTTACATTCTACCGGAAATGCTTCAATTAGATGATTAAAACGGATTTCATTGTAATATTCAGATGAATATGGCAAGTTATCAGATAGAAAATTACTATCAGGGTCAAAATCTAAATAATTATGATTTTTTTCATGTTTGTTTAGTTCAAATGGATTAAATAGCATACTATCATTAACTGTTGACCTGTTAGGACTGTCAGACATAAGTACCATAATTTTTTCTTTGTTTTTCGATTACATTAAAATGCATTTGATTGAGTTAATTACCATTTTCAGTGTTTGTGTTGAGACGACGATGAGTGATCAGCTTATCATATCGCAGATACGCGATGTCCCCTCTTTGTCTGGCCTCTTTCAGTGCTGGAATCAGTTCTTTGCGTTTCAGTCGGACAGCTTCAGAATAGTCTTCATTAATAAAGATGTTTGTACCTTTGAGGAGCTTAGCCTTCTCCAGTACAGCCAACTTGTCCTTGTTTCTAAGAAACTTGACAACTATGGACCTTGGTTTGTCTCCTTGGCCATGTGGCTTCCCAGATCTGTGAGCACGCTCAATTTCCATTTGTTTGTGGTCCAGGTTCAACTTTTCAGAGATGATTTTTCTGATTTTTTCCTCAGAGGTTGCCCATTTCTCATGCTCAGATTCAGCAATACCTTCAAAGACCAAGTTGTTGCGGCGGGAATGATTCTCTAGATAATCAGCTTTTCCATTCATGTTGTTCTGGTTTAAGTTGACTGTTTTAATGTCATTGTGTAGTTCCTTACAATTTTTAGATAAGTTGGTGGAAAGTGATTTTAACTCATCCACATCCTTCTGGGTGTAACTTAGACTGGATTTGAGGTCACATACCTCCTTTGAGACATTGTCTAGTCTTTTATTGAAGGAGTCCATGAGCATTTGCACAAAGCCTTTGAATGAACTCTCTTGTTGTTGCAGTAAGTCCTTATAAAATAACTTCTGTTGTTCCAGGAGATCATGTACCTGTGCAGAGGTAATTATGTCCTCATCACTTCTCAACTTTGGTGGCTTGATGCTGGAAAACTGGCCTTGTGGAGTAGGCTATACAGCTGTTTACAAACAGGTATAAAAGTGTCATATAAGTATGCGATTAATTTAGATTAATTAATCACAGAGCCTGTAATTAATTAGATACATTTTTTTAATCGCTTGACAGCCCTAATTAATATAATTGCGGTCGGTAACATTGGATATATTTGCCTTAATTTTTTGGTTTGAAAAAATATGCACGGTACATGAAAACTTACCATACTACCATGATGGAAATAACAGCCACAACCTGAAGTTTTGGTTATGAGTCATGTTATTACATTACAGAATTTACATCCCTTAACAGTGTTTTGTGTGATCAGTGCTAGGAGTCTGGATATGTGGGAGATATTACATTCATGTATCACAAGCGCAAATACAGAAGCATATTTTTGCACATAGGATCAAACAAGAATTGTAACAAATTGATGTTGGATAATCATTCTATTCTGTTTTTTTTTTAAACTTCTGTTCAATGTGAAATTTTTTGTTCTTTCTAGGACCCCTCTACCCAATGGCTAAAAACTTAGCTTTGGGCCCAACAGATGATGAAAGTTCTCCTCGAATTGAACTAAAACAGCCTTTCCTTTACTTCGGAGAAATATACCGTTACATTTACGTATGTAATAAATTTCTATTTTTTTGGAAACAACAAAATTCATATCTTTTTGAAGGTTTAGGGAATCATATCTTCACCCACTGAACGTTATAGTACTGAGTTAGTTGTAGTCTAAGTATATGGTCTGGATCCGGATATGTTTGTAGTATACAGCGTAAAACTAGCCTGGTCCAACCAGACCATCGTACTTCATTTCATTTGTACAGAAGGTCTGGAAGTGCTGTAATTGGCAAACGTTCATTCACTTGGAGGCGGGTGTCTGTCGAAGTTTAAAACTATTGGATCTGCCCAGTGCCACTCTGGATTAGCCAACCAATCGCATCACGTTTGGTCGTCACGTGTGTCATGAGCCGGCTTCTGGCGGTGCGTTCCAGTTGGACAGGGAACTCGGAAATTTCCGACTTCACTACATATTGTAGTCTATGAATCTACCGGTACCTGGTAACAGTAACTTGTTAGAGCCTAATGTTTAGTTATTTGGACGAGAAAGGTTTTAGGCGTCCATGCTTTCGCGAGCAGATGCACTGGAACACAGACAGGTCGGAACTCGGAACAACCAAGTCGGAAATCTCCTTCTTCCGAGTATAAAGGAACGCAGCATTCAACTGAAACTGGAGCGCGACTTCGACGTCATCGTTCTCAGCCACTCACTCTGTTCGCTGATTGGACGATTGTAGATTCTCCGGTAAAACTGGGAAATGCACTGTACACCCAGACTGACTACTGAAGGGAAAATGAAATTTGGCCGGAAGTAGGCGGGCGGGCGGAGCCAGGCTAGCGTAAAACTAGGCTGGCCTGTATTTATTTATTCAAACCAATCACAATTGTCTCTGGCGGCGCTAAGCCCAGGAAGCTGCAACGCGTCCTTTCAAATTAGTGCAATATGATGCCGACCATGGACCTTCTAGAAAAGGTGCCGCCTCAAAATTGTTAATGACACACACGTGTGTGCAGTAACATTATGAGCTGGATACTATCGAACCGTATCAGACACATGCACACACTTTCTGTTGTCTCCCGTTTTGAGCGGAGCATAAACGGTAGGCGGGGAAGAGGAACGGGAGGGGTTTGACAACGCTCTCGGCTCCATTTTCCCGGAGCACTATGCAAGTTGTGTATATCCGGTCAGCCAGACTAATGTATTTTTATATGCTTTATCTATAATATAGTTATAAAATGGTATGGCAATCAAAATGTCTATATTTTATAACATGTCATTGTAAATTACTGCAGTTAAATTAATTAATTAATTTGTTTTCAGATCAACAACAATGGACACTTGACCTTTGAAGAGGAATATGAGGAATATGATCCTGAAAGGTTTCCATTAAATGGTTCCTTTGGCATAATTGCTCCATTCTGGATAGATTTAAACACCACGGATAGTGGTGCAGTGTACTCCGACCAATACACCAATGGAAGTGTTCTCCAACAAGCTACTGAAGACATTAATGAGTATTTCCCATGGTTGAGCTTTACTGCCAGCTGGGTTATGGTTGTAACATGGAATGACGTGCCCTTCTATGAGGAATCAGATAGAGTAAGTGAACTTAATCCTTCATCACACCCAAAAAATTGACACACTCAATGAAAAATATATACACACTTGTATGATATGTATAGGTTTAATGCAGAACAAAAACACAATGTCCTAGAACTGTATTTTGTGTTACAAGTGTTAAAAATTGTTGTGGTGATCATAATCCGATTCATTATAGTCATTCATTCTGACGAAAAAGTGGCTCCTTAAGCAACACAGTGCATTCTCTGTACATAATGCATTTTATAGCATGAAAAATGCATTTTGTGTTTAAGGCGAGACACTGCAGGTTAATAAGGTAAAACACGTTTAATTATAAATATCATCATGCATGAAACCTTTTCAGTTGCGTACTTACATTAAAACAAGTCTCTTTTGCGTTACAATTTTTTCAATAAACGTTTCAACCAATATGAAAATTCGGCCTCATCAGCTAATTATGTGAACATTTGCATATCTTTAAAAAGCAAAAATCTCAATGATCGATAAGTGAGTTAAATCTTTATTTAATTCTTACAACATATTAGTCTCCAAAATCGTCACAGAACAGATTGTGGAAACAGCCTTTTTTTCATTGTTTAAATATATATATATTTTAAAGATGTAAATCTATCATAAATCACACAATTAACAAAATATGAACAAATCATTCTGTAACAACTTTCAGAATAGTGCTTAGAATGATTATGTAAAAATAAGTAGATGTTAGTGGATGAGATAATGTCCATTAAAGATGGTTGACCAGTCCTCCAAAAAACACTGTTTTGCCTGCCATGGCTCGCCTTATACTATAAAAGTAAAATGAGCGTAAAAGGAACAAAAACTGAGGCAGTGACAAAGTCTTTCTTAGTTGCAGTATATACTGACCATCATAAAAGCAGTACATGTGTTAATGAATTAATAATTTTCCAGACCGCAACTTTCCAAGCTGTGTTGATCTCTGGAGATGAGGACTCGTTTCTGCTGATGAACTATGGGAGAATTGACTCAATACCTGAAGATGTTCAGGTTAGAGCCCTTAAAATGATATGCAAAGTTCTATTAAAGATATTAAGTGGACATTTCTTACTTAAATCTGAATGCAGTTGTGGAAAATGTATCATTCCTTTTTTAATGTAGGGGAGAGTGAGTGGAGTTGTGCCAGTGGGGAAGTAGTGCCACCCCTTGTTTCTAGAAAAGCATAGAAGAAATTGGAAATGTGACCACAAATTTAAGAAGAGCCATCCATTTGACTCATCCTGTAAGAAGGGAGACACATGGAATAAGATATAAGCACATTTAAGTTCAACATTTTTTTTTTGCCTTTCAAAGTAAAATTTCCATGATCAAGGTTTATTGATTATTGTGCCTGGACAATTATAGACACGTTTGAAAACATTTGACACATGTTTTAGTGCTTTAGTATGCTACACTTTGAGTCTATACACCCCCCAAAATTCTGGGGTTGGGGTGATTTGTGCCAAAGGGCCTGGGTGAGTTATAAGTAAGTAAGTAAGTAAAATGTATTTATAAAAGCACATTTATAACAGTTCGCACTGTCCAAAGTGCTGTACATAGCGCATTCAGTAGGTAAAAATGAAGGTAAAATAACAATAACAAAAATAAAAGACATAAAGCAGAGGTAAGATAGTTAATGGGGAGAAAAAAAACGGTGTATATGGGTTTTGAGCCTTGATTTAAAGGCAGAAATGGAGAGGGAATCACATGTGTCAGGTGGCGATTGGTTCCACCAGCACGGAGCAGTTAGTGCAAAGTTAATTTCTGAGAGTTGTGCCATTGGCATGGCTGTATACGCTGGTCACCAAAAAGAAAGTGATTGTCTACAGTAGCTCAGAAGAGACTGACATCTCCATTCAACTTAACGACACCACTGATGAGAGTTCAGATGGCCAGAAAGATGATGATGATGGTGACTTAGTCATTGTGAACTTTGCAGGTAAAACCACCTTGATCTGCTAAGCCTTGAAAATGGACCTTCAATCTTTGTAAAATATTTACTTAATTTACTTTAAATAAACCTTAAATAAGTAATTGTCTAATGGATTTGTCTTCCATCTAGTTTATGAGATACATATCAATTGCACAATTGACCCTGCCAGGGATGCACCACACCCTGAAATATACATACATATTTCAGTTGGAAACATTACTGTCAACGCCTCACTCTAAAGTCACTTTGACTAAAAAGTGGCACAGCTCCCCTCACTCTCCTCTATGTGTCATGTATATCTAGGCTGGATTTGACACAGTCAACTCCACTCACCACGTCATCCTCCCTGGATCATTTGCCTTTGATACACCGACTAACACCACAAGTTTCCACCTGAGCAGCAATGTAAATGAAACTGGTCGCTGGGCTTTCAAGACAGGAAAAGGCTGCTCTTTCAATGGTAAGACCAGCATTGGACGTGTTAAGTAATGCTATGTAACTTCATTTAAACAGAGACAATGTACAAAATAAACATTAACCTTGTTTATGGCAAGGAGAGATACCGGGTTTAAGCAAATTGCTATATTCCCACCTGTAGTCGGTGGGCAGGTCAGGAGAATAAATACTACAAAACTAAAAAACAAGATATATCATATAAAGATGGCAAAACTTAAAAATTCAAATTGTTTCAATGAACATTGAAGTGAATGCCTTTTATCTCTGACCTGTCATACAATTACATTTGGTCATCACTGACAACTGATTTCCTGTTATCACCGACCTCTTGATTCAACGGATGCTGTTTTTCTGCAAATCTTCGCCATCCTTTCTGTCTGTTCCAACTTAACATTAATTCCTGTAATGTCATATTTTCTCTGCACATTACATTTCTACCCATTTAAGATTTTATTTTAATATTTATTAATCACAGCTTTTTCTCGTTTAATCTCATGCATATTTTGTGTTTAATTTTCCATTTTTGCCCCATTCAGAATCACCGAACCTTTTCAGGTAAGGTACAATATTATTTTCTTGGGGGGCTTATTCTGCCCCTCTACCATGATGTCACAGGGTTTTTAATTGCTATAGACTCCAATTCTACCGTATATCTATTAATTTTATTTATTTATTATGACTGAATTGCAAAACAGTGATGTCAATGTCAGTTTTTCATGATTATGTCGAAATTTCCCATGCCAGATTTTAAAACAATGGTGTGTAAATGAAGTCAGACAAAATGTTCAATGTTTAATATCTTTTCTAGATGCCCAGATGACTGTCCCCGCCTAGAGGAATACTCTCAGCTCTGTAGCATCATCAACAACAGCAGCGGCCCATTCGCAGCCTGTCACCAGCAGTCTGACCCCCAGCCATTTTTCAACTCCTGTGTCTACGATCTCTGCCGCCTCACTTCAGCCAATGGCACGCTGTGTTCTGCTGTCTCAGCCTATGAAAGAACCTGCTCTGTTTCAGAGTTGAGCATCCCAGAGTGGCGCTTGGCTTCTCAATGTGGTATGTTTGCATTGATCTAATGGTAGGGGAGAACAGGGTTATATGTCAAACGGGTTGCTTGTCACATTCGTTATATCTAGGCACCAGAAGGCGCTGTCTTGAAATTTTGGTATGGAAATGTCTAGAATTGGGATCAGAGGTCACCTACATAGTCCTCTTTGGAGTAAGACAGCTACATTTGAGCTGAGAGGACGTTTTGCGTTTTTCATGTCAAATTGAAAATATTTAGCTCCTCAGTATTTTTCTTCTAGGCTTTTACACAATGGGTTTATAACAAAACTCTTGTTACCCTTAAACATTGTGAAGGGAAAGCTATAGTTTAGATTGTTGTTAGCTAGCTAACTAGTTGTTGGATGGTTGTAAGCCTTGATGTTTGCCGGAAATTACAGTTGGGGTTGGTCCTCACATTTTTTGGGGGGTTGGTTGTCACATGTTATCCAAAGGCTGCAGCCAGGAAAGGAACCCAAAAACTAAATAAAGTGTCAAGCTGTATACTCACTGACACTCCAGAGAAGGAGAGAATAAAGCATGACAATTTAGCTAGCATGCAAAAGAAAAAAAGGGCAACAAAATCAAAACGACCCAGTGCATCCCAATCTAGACCAGCTAACAAGGCTACTGCACCCCAGTGCACTCCACCCCAGCTGGGGAAGAAGAAACAGAAGAGCAAGAGCCAGGAGGAGGAATCTTCATCAGATGAAGAGGATAGTTGTTGTTTGGTTTGTATGGAAACGTTCTACAAAAGCCATTCTCGGGAGGTATGGGAGAAGTGTTGGATGTGCAACCAGTAGGCACACAAGCTCTGCTTAGTTGGAGTGAGCAGACCCAAAATTTGCCATCGCTGTAACTGTTAATAAATGTTGTTCTTTATGTTGTTACATGGGTGGTCTTAATATGGGTTTCCTGTTTGTCTCCCTTGCTCATTTTGTGTTAAGATACATTAAAGCTGGGGTATATGATTTCTGATTGGTCAAAGTTATCATGAGCTGACACTTTGACCAATCAGAGCGAAGCTCCAATTCTCTGTTCTTATTGGCTGCTGGGACTGTCCATTCACTTTGGTACGACTTTGTTGGTGTAGAGCGTGTCAGGGAGGGACCATAGGGGAGGGACCAAAGAGAACAAGTGGAGCGGTTGAGGTATTTGGATTCAAATCTCTATCCCAACTGCCATTTTCTCCCCAAATCCTCCACCCCAGCTTTAAGTGATGTAGGCCCATTTGTCAACTTGACAATGCAATGCAATTTTCAAATTTAGTTCTGCCTTCTTTTTAAGATTTTTCCCAATGAGATTATATTGTTTTTGATTTTTTTTTTGATTTGATTTAGTTTATTTCAGACATCCACATACAAAACAAAATGAAAAGCATGGAAATACAATAAATATGCCTGAAAAGGAGCAGGAAGAAGTATACACTTAACAAACAACCCCATAGTGTGTGACAACCAACCCCTTGATGGGGTTGGTTGTCACAATGTGTCAGTGCGTCTTTGACGGTCAATTACTTCTTCATTACAATAAGTTGGAAAATGAGGTGATGAGCAATTCTCACTAGAGTAAAAAGTGTGCCTACTAACCCTGTTCTCCCCTACATAAAAATGAATATGAAAATAGATCTTGAGGTAATTAAGGATTCCAATTGTCCATTTTATGGTAGAAAAATATCTTCTGTTAATTTTCCTTTATCTGTGTTATGGAAATTAATGTTGTGTGTATGTATGTAATGTATATATATGTATAATATATATTATATTGCCATAAATTGTGAATCTTCATACAAGTAACCTGTCTGTCAAGATGTTCTGACCTTAGTCTTGTGTAAGATAAAGTAAGGTTGTTTAACTGAGATAGTAGGTACTGGAGACTAAGATCGCGTCTAAGTATGTTTGTTATGGCTCACTATGTTAACAGTTTACTATAACTTCTGAAGAATGACTGCCATTCTTCAGTCAATTCTACAGTCCCTTGATGATTGTGCCTTGACTCTTGCTGGCAAGTGATAAATATCTTAATGATTGTACTTGAACATTGTGTCAACTGGTATTTCATTACCAACTCTCATCTGAACTAGAGAAGCTGATTTGTAGTTCCACGACATTTGCCTTACCCTTTCTCCACTATTCCCATTCCCAGAGTCAGAACCCTGTAAGGAGCTGTACTGCACAGAGTTTGAGCGGTGTGGTGAGAAGGACGGTGTTTACGACTGCTTATGTGATGAGAACCATCAACGGCCAGACAATGAGACCTTCGGTGAGTGCAGCTTCTCCTAAAACCCTGCTTTTGTTTTTTAGATTACTGGCAGGTGCATTCCGGTAAAAATATAATTTCTAATCCATAGCAATGTCAGCCAATGTTCAAGGGTATTGTAGTAATGTGATTGACCAGACATGATTCCTCAGAAATTATTTAAAAAAAACTTAAACTGATGGTCAAATTTAGCCTTCGTTAAGTAACCTTTCACTTCACAACTCTATTCTCTGTGGGTTTGTCAATGCAAGCAACACATTCCAGACATCAACAAGTGCACCTTTATTCATGAGATAAGCTTTGTAAAAACTAAACAAAGTTTTACTTCTATTTCACTTTCACAGAGTCGACCCTGACTTGTGCCGGAAGTTCGGCCAATATATCTGTGTCGCGCTGCCAGCTGTTTGAAGACGGCTTTCACTCTAGCGCCCTCCACCTCCAAGATGAGTCCTGCAAGGGACACCTCCAGGACGGACAACTAGTGTTCCACTTTAACAATGATGACCAACTGTGTGGGACAGTTCTCAGGGTACTTTCCATAATGTTTATCAACTCTGACTGAATGGGATTTCAGATTTAGATCCTCTTCATAAGAAATATTACAACAATAATCAACTTGTTTATTTTTGTTATTTTCATTTCAAGAGCAATGGAACCCATTTCCTCTATGGAAACTCCATCCAGGGTCACGTGGATCCCAATGAAGGTCCAATCAGCCGCCAGAGGAACATACATCTGGGTTTCCAATGTGCTTACCCTCTGGACCAGGCGCTGGATATGGCTGTGGGCATAAACCCTCTCGAGAGGTTACAATACCATCCATTCCATTTTATTTAATTGATTTATAAAATTAGAGGTTGCTAACTAAGTCCTTTATGTATAGTGCCCTCTGTGTACAGTGATATGTCATGGTGTATGCAATGCATATAATGATAGTTGGGTTCAATATTTAAACCTCCTACAAGGAACTTTTTTAATTAAATTAGTCAAATATTGTCTTCTGATGATGATTATAAATGCCACTTACTGTGCAGTGACAGTAGTGTTACTATCATTTTTCTGTAGCATTGTGAACAAGAACCTTCCATCTACCAATGCAAACTATCGTTTGAGGATGACCCCCTACCAGGATTCTGGCTTCAGCTCCCCCCTGACCAGTGACAGTAACATAGAAGAGGAAATCTCCAAGCCGTTGTTTGTGGAGGTGCTGACTGAAGATCTTGATGCAAGTCAGATCTCCATCATCCTGGACTCTTGTTGGGCCACACCGGTCAACATGGCCAACTACCCTGTCCGCTGGGATCTCATTAGTGATGGGTAAACAAGCTACTGAAGCTTCGCCTCATCTTCACATAATGTCTTGTTGATTATCGAAGTTTGAAAAACGGGATCTCTCGCTCCACTTATCTTATCTTACAAACTAACCCTGCTACTGTAGTTTACAGTCTAATAACATTGTAACCTTGTCTTCCAGCTGTCCTAATCCAGACGATGGTTCAGTGGAGATTCTTCAGAATGGCGTCTCCCTTGCGGCCCGATTCTCCTTCAAGATGTTCACCTTCATCAACTCTTCATCCATCTACCTGCACTGCAAGGTGCACCTGTGTCTTTTGAAACATAACAACTGCTCCACTGTAAGTACTACTGTGTCTTTGTGTTTGTAGTGATATTAGATAGATTAACAACAACAGGTGCATTAGCAGAAGCTTCTAATGTTGTTTTCCTGCAGCAATGCTCTCCTGATTCCCACACGCGAGTTCAGAGGGACGTAACGTACCACGACACTACAGACATCTCAGTCGGACCTCTAGTCTTGACGGCATTGGGCAGAGCTAGAGGACGAAGAGAAGTAAGCATGGAAGGGAGCACTGCTTCAGGCCAGTTGACCTCCGTGGTGATCCTGCTAGTCAGTTTGCTGACTGCCACAACTCTGACCTAAAGAGATCCAAGATCAGCACACAAAAGGGATAAATACATATAACACCAACACATATTAATCAGTCATCAGTAGCTAAATCCCTTTGCATTGATTTGGGTATGGGCATTTATTATGTGATTCACATAAATACTGTAATGAGTTCATGATAACAGAATATTTGGAAACACATCCTGTAACTTCCTCCAGATTTATATTCTCTTTTAGAGGCCTCCTCTACAGTTGTGGCAGTTTTTCATGATAACATTAGAGGGCAGCATATAATCAAATACACATCTGGCTATGATGTCATGACATTTTTGTGTGCTGCTCACCTTTTGAATTCAGTGTCTTGTTTATCGGTTGTATCCTCAGGGCTTTTGATGTGATATTGTATTATCATTAAGGTGAGACAGTGCAGGTGAATAGGGCTTAATTTCTCAAGATATTATCATGAGACTTTAACAGTTGATTAATTACATTAAAACAAATGTTTTTGTATAACAATTTTGTAATCAATGTATAAATACTTGAGCAAATTTGGCTATATCTATTTAATTATGCACACTCATTACATATCTTATTTTTTATGTTGGGTAATGGCTGTTAAAGATGGTTGGAAAGGACAAATATGTACAGATAATCTAGGCTTTATAATTAACAGACACACACAGAAAAGGTTTAGTAAAATAAACTCCTAAATTTACATTTTGGCCTTTATATTTATACTAGTATGAAAGAAGACATGTTATGGAAACAAAATAGACAAATCTCAAAATGTACCAATGCTTGAAAAAAACTATGTTTCTGCCTGTAGTGTCTCACCTTAAATCAATCATTTGTATTAATTAATTATGAACATGAAAATGATCAATGAAGTATATTTAACATATCCTGTGATTCTGTGGGTGATTCTTATCAACAGAACTTTCTCGAACAAAACATTTCCGTGTACAATGAAGTTTGAAAGTATAAATAAAGTGTGGAATGTGGATCATATTTGTTGCCAAGGATCTTCTGTACAGAATCCCTGTCCTGATCACACATTGATGTGGAAAATGTTATCCATTTTCTAGGAATCTGCAAATCGTCAATTAAGGCACAGCATGATGCAAATTACTTTCACAAAGGACATTTAAATACAGGATTCAAATAATTTCAATAGAATGTATTGTCTCTCACATCATGACAGAAAATGTAATTCAGTTTGAGGCCCACAACATGAATACAAATAATGCTGGGCAACACACCACACAACCTCTAGCGCGAGTTGACAATCGCAGACGAATTAAAGTCTTCGCCCTAAAATGTCATTATTACGTTATGGGGACTTCCATTTTGTCCCCAAAATGAAGATAAGTCCCCACAATATCACTGTGAAAACAGATCTATGTCCCAACAACATGAGTAATACCAGCCCACACACGCACACACACACACACACACACACACACACACACACACACACACACACACACACACACACACACACACACACACACACAATTGTGTTTTCTTAACTTAGGTGGACATTACATACTTAAATTCAAATATTTGAGACTTGCTCTAACCATGACCACTACTTGCCTTACACTAACTGTAAACTAAACCTAACTCTGCGTTCCGAATCGCATACTTTCTACTATATAGTGTGTAGAAAAAATATTTAGGATGTCCCAATTCTTGTGGCCAGATTTAGGATGGTTAGTAGTACCTGGATGTCCTACTCCATCCGGCCAAGATTGTTAGTGTTGAAAACTGCATCCTATTTGGGCAATTCTGACCCACAACCCGGAGCGCACGTGAAGTGACGTCACATCGACGAAGCCTCCATATGAAAACAAACAGGGACGCGCCGGATATAAAAGCAAGAGGCAAGATCAAGGCGCAATGTTATGATGAAATAAAAGAGTAAAAGTATGTCCCAATAGTATGCCTACTGCATCCTAACTAGATTATTTTTATTGTCGGATGTAGTATGTAGAATAGAAAAAAGAAAGAGTATGCGATTCGGAACGCAGGGTAAGTCTACCCTTAAAAGAATGAGATGGGGACTTCCATTTTGTCCCCAAAAAGAAGGCACGTCCCCACAATATCACTGTGAAAACAGAAAAAAATCTCTCTCTCTCTCTCACACACACACACACAGACACACACACACACACACACACACACACACACACACACACACACACACACGTGTGATTAAAATGTTGCTGAATTCTGCCAAGTCTTCACCCTAAAATTTCAGTATTACGTTATGGCGACTTCCATTTTGTCTCCAAAATGAAGATACGTCCCCACAATATCACTGTGAAAACAGAACAATGTCCCCACAACACCAGTAATACACGCACATACACACACATGTATAAATTATAATTTATGCTACTCTTTTATGAAGGAGAATTTCAATTCATGGTGTTCAGGAGGCAAACTAATCCAAGGAAGCGTGATACTGCCATCTTGTGGCCTGATGGCAATGTGCAGGTTTATCTGAAACGGCAGCCAAATTAGAAGAACCACTGTCTGATCATAGACTTCAAAATGAATAAAACTTGATAATATCAGACTTGGTAACTGATAACTTTATTTCAAATCATGCAACATTACATATTTATGATTTAGGTGGCAATTTAAGTTATTGTTTAAAAAATATATATAAAGGAGAATTACACTTTATGTAAAAAATATGTCACATTTGTTTTGACAGGTGCCTGGGAAACTAAAACAAAAAACACAACCATCATTATTTTGATTAAAATCTTGCTGAATCCTGCAAAGTCTTCACCCTAAAATGTCATTATTACTTTATGGGGACTTCCATTTTGTCCCCAAAATGAAGATACTTCCCCACAATATCACTGTGAAAACAGATCTATGTCCCAACAACATGAGTAATACCAGCCCACACACACAGTTGTGTTTTCTTAACTTAGGTGGACATTACATACATACATTCAAATCCTTGAGACTTCTTGCCATAACCATGACCACTACTTGCCTAACCCTAACTGAAAACTGTAAATTGTAAAAGAAAAAAAAAATGGCAGCATGATCTGAGCTACCTATATCCTTTTGCAAGACAGACCAATTATAATTTCCCAGCCTCAGTATTACTTGACGACACAGCCTGGTTGGGTCATGTAACTAACTTGGGGCATGGGTGCAGGGACCATCATGACCGGATTGGGCTGCATGATGACGGTCTGATTGGTCACATTCACCACCACAGGAGTTTTTCTCTGATGTTTGATCTCGCGATGCATCTGACACCACGAGCACCACGGGCAGAAACAGGAGATCGCAATGTCTTTCCAGATGTCGCCCTGAAGAGAACCAGATAATTTTGTACAATTTTTTTGTAATTTAAGCTTCTTTTATATATTTCTTTTTTGCGTTGGACTGAGCCTCTATGGTACGTGCTCTAACCACTACACCACGAGAACCCTCAAATATTGTACATTTAAAATAGGTGCATTTTTATTAAATATGTTCTCCGGGTTGTCCGAGGGATTCTCGTTATCTCATGAACGCTTTTAGGGATTTTCTTAAAACTTTGCACAAATGTCGAACTCTGACTGAAGGATGAACTGGTTAGATTTTGGAGGTCAAAGGTCATTGTGACTTCATGACTAATGAGCATAGTATCTCACGAACCCTTTGAGGGATTTTCGTCAAATGTGGCGCAAACTCACACTTGGACTCTAGGGTGAACTGTTTAGATTTTGGAGGTCAGAAGTTACTGTGACCTTATATATTGTGAGGTCTCAGTGACTTTGTACCATATTGTAGCTTCTTAGCAGCTTTGCCTTCTTGAAACCATTGCCTACAACCACGTTTCTTTCACTGTTAGTAGCGGTATATATGTATATTCTATGGGGGCCATATAGCATATTGAAATAATTGTAGTTCTAATTCTAGTTAGAAGGCTTGCAATACATCATACCTTGATTTTATATCTGTTTCTCATGGAGGCCCTCATACCCAGGGCTGCTGCAGGAACAACACAGGGCATCCCACAGGCTGCCAGTACAGCAGGGCCGCAGTAGTCACATAGCGGGAGGCAGTAGCATTCTCCAAACTTCCCTGACACCGTGCAGGCCATGCAAGGGCCGCACCAGAAACCATAGCAACCTGAAAAACACAGAAATATACCAACGGAGTGTTACACACTCTGTTAAGTGTCTTTGTTTTGCAAGCTTACATTTTATTTTTTATCTCTATATAACATTTTATTTCTGTTTCTGCAAGGTTAAATTGAATTTGTGTGTGTGTGTGTGTGGGGGGGGGGGTTGTTCTCTGTCTATCCATCTACTGTATCTACCTACCTATCCATCCATCACCCATTAAAAACAAATGTGTAAAGTTTTGTTACACAGCAAAATCCAAAGTGTTAATTTAACTCTCATAGAGTCAAATTTAACACTTTCTTGGTGTTTATATAAAGATCACCAAGTTGGATTTAAAGTAACACTTTTGAAAGTGTTAAAATTTTAACTCTTTAATAGTGTTCAATATTTAACACTGACAGTGTTGATTTTTAACACTTTAAGGTGTATTGTTAACACTATATGGTGTTACTCACTAACACTACGAGTGTTAAATATCTAACACTATACTGTAAGAAATTTCCCTGTAAAAAAACATTAATCAACTGGCAGCAGGGTTGCCATTTTCTTACTGTTAAATTAACATTATTTGACTGTCACTAAAATTGACAGGATTATACTGTTAATGAAAAAAGGGATGAACCTGGACTAAATGTTTGTTATGTTGCTGTTTGCACCGTGAGCTAAGGGGATGTTATATTTCATTGGGCAGATGTGTTTCATCCCTATATAAGTTTATTATGTCCGCTATTTGTTCAAATGCTAAACACAGAGAGCAGCTTCTGTTTGTTACTTCAAGACACTTTTTACAATATATCAAGTTCAATGAATGATTAATTTCTATTGTAAATTGTCTCCTGAGTTGAACTAAGGATCTTGTTTAAGATTTCCACAAACCTTTTGTTATAACCAAAAATAACAGTTAGTTCACACAGAAATGTTTTATTTAAACAAAATGCATAGTGAGGTAATGGAATGAAACATCCCCTTTACTGAGGGTGCAAATAGCAACATAACAAACGTTTAGTCCAGTGCAAGTCATTGTGGGAAAGGGGGCGTCTCTACAATACACTTTGTTGTGCTTACTTGATTTATCTAAGGCAATCCGTTTCCTTCATTCTACTGAGTAAACACAACTCTTCAGTTTAGTAAGACTAATTTGGTTTAATTACGTTAACTGCAATTTCCATTTCCAAGTAGATTTAACTCATCTTCAAGTAAACTTAACCAGAGGATATAAAGTAAACAACACTTATTAGTTAAGATGTGGATGGATGAGGATTAATGTAGAAAATGGTACAAGCTTCACATGTGCAGGCAGCTCACGTCAAATTGTCCCTTCTAAGTTTGATGGTAAATTAACAGGAAAGTTCAGTATTTCTGAAAAACATTACCGTTACGTAAAATAACAGCAAAGGACTGTAATTTAACAGACTGCCTTTTATTTTAACAGTTAAATGCTGTTTTTATAAATAACAGGTAAATGCTGTTGAAATCCTGCTGTAAATTTACAGCAATTGTTTACACAGTGTGGGCTTTCTCTGGCTTTCTCTCCCGAGACTGCAATGGCCGCGTTCAAGAAAATGAGCGCCTTAAAACCGGATATGGAATTAACTCCGAGATTAACTCCGTTGAGGGTGCATACAATCAACTCTCTTAAACAACACCAGGCACAGAGCTATTTTAGCACTGCAAGTGTTAAAATAACACCAAAATCAACACTAAGCAACTCGAAATAATTAACACTGAAATATTAACACTATTTAACAATGCAGATTTTGCTGTGTATATCTTCTTACATGTACTGGCGTCCTCAAAGCAGTCACAGACATCACTGTCCCAGTCTTCTGTCAGTCGGTCTGCCATCGTTAGATTAATGTCTCAGATAGTGAACAAGGAACCTGTGAGCATGAATCAGGAAATGAGGAGAAGAAACACAGATTAAATAGATAAAGGTTATGCTTAACCTATTGTATTGTTTGTGTATATGGGTATACATGTAAATATAACTAACAATGTGTTAAGATATGATACAAATATGAAGTCAAAATTATGGTTATTAATGACTTAGTATTGGAGAAGGGGTAGGATTGAATATGTTAATGCTTCTTTCTACTCCTTTTTGGACATGTTAAATTACTATAAGTAATTTTTTAAATGTTTTGTTTTGTGTTATTTAGCTTTTGTTACTGTTCTTTGCCCTTTTATTGTATTGTTTTTTTACATGTTTGAATAAAACCTTTATTCATTCATTCAAAGTTGAGCTAATATCATGTTACACAGATCCAGGTTCAGTGGCCTTTGTCATACAAGATCAAATAACTTGCTCCTGTGTTATTGTTTAATGCCGCACCCACCTAGAAAAGGCTTCAACAGTCACTTGTACTGAATTGAATTGTTTTCATTGTGTAACATAAGAACAAAAGTCATTGAATGAACAGACTGAATGAAAAACAAAATGGGTTCCAATTTGTGTAACAGCAAACGACACCATCAGTGAAAAAAATGCTTTTTTTTAATAATTTTTCTTAATGCCTTTGTCAGGGTACGCTCACCCAGGAACAACAGCTGGCGTCTTTAAAATACTACAGCTTTTGCCCAAAGAGGTCGCTAGAATTAACAACAAACAAAAAGTTCCTCATAGCTACTTTACTTAGTTACTTGGGCAGTTCAGAACAAATCTCGGCTACATTGAAAATGAGGGCTTGCCATCAACTGTACCTCAGATAACTACATAAAGGTTCATTGATAGAACTGAAAATGTATTTCGTGTTTGTGCCCCATATACTGCGAAAATAACAAGTTGATGGCAACCAGTGATGACTAAGTTTACATAAAGAAAAATTAGAAAATACAACAAACAAAAAATTACAGATACAATTTGACAAACTCTCATGGCACAAGTATAATATAGTGCAGGAACAAACTTTCAAAAAGGGCCTTCGTTTTTGAGATAGGCCTACCATACAAAAGATGAACTCGTAATTTGTTCAAGACTTTAAGATTGTCCCCCTTATCAAATGGATAATCACAATTTTTTTATACTGCGAAGGTCATTCAATTCATCAATAAAGTGGTTCAACACGTATGCAAAAAAAGGTACAGAAATACGCTGCCCTGAAAGAGGAAGTAAGACAGGGTCAATTGTTTGTCATGTTCTATTTACGTAATATTTGCACAGATGCTCTACAGGTGGTGTCTCTACTTCTAACAGCAACCGGTTCCATTGAGAATCAGCAGCCTTTCATACTGTATTAGGCCTTATTATATGATAGGTGGGGAATATCCTACAGTTCATTTTTCTAAAAAATATAAATCTACTCTTTACCTTTTTTCTTACAAGGGTAGAACTAAAACATGACCTTGTTTTTCACAACTTAAAGATGTCCCCTTCATCAAATGTTTGGTCATCATTTAAAATTGTACAAAGAAAATTAATTAAATTCATCAATAAAGTGATTCGCCACACATGAAGAAACGTGCAAAAGACGCCAAACCACACAACCACTGAAATCTCATTATAATCAATATTTTTTTATACAATTTGTTACCTTTAATTATGTTTTTATATTTCAATATACTGAACAACCCAGCTGGTAACATATAGAAATACCCAACATGCCTCAGTCTTTGTGGTACAGTTTTCTAACTTTTCGAGCATATCAGACTAAAGGTGCACTATATATGCAGTTTCAGGGTAGAGGGATTTGTTTACATTTGCCCTAAGTAAGTTTACAAAACATATTTTTTCTACATGTAATTCTGAGTTTTGAATAATTCTATAATCTTAAATCGAAACAATATTATTTTGCACCTGGAACCAAACGTAAGACTAGAATATGTTTGAAAACCAAACTGTGGGGCCCTGCTGCTGTACAATGAAACAGAAACTTTTCAGGTAGCTTTCTAACTTCAAACAGTGTTCCAGGGATCCTTTTTTCCTTTGAGGAACGTTTGTTTATTCAGTTATAAGAACATTCCTGAGAAATTTGGGTTTTCTCTGACAAACCCAAAGTTACATAGTGCACCTTTAAGTAATTTATCCCTAAACTGTTGATATAGAGATGGTAAAATGTGCAATCAAATCAGACAATTTTAAAAGTGTTTACCTGATCAAGCCAGACGTGCTTCTGCGCAGCTGTGATGCCGGGGATGAATGAAGTGAAGGGCATCAGGAGTGGCATGCTCTGAATCGTTACGGAGAGGGAAATGAAATCGAAAGTAGATTCTAAGATTTGTATAACATATTTAAATAGCACCCACATATTGTTATGAACTGTGTGTGCATGATTATTTTTCTTTTTTACGTCAGATGTTCGTTTATGTTGTTGAGGATTGTGGGAGCATGTGATGTTAAACAATTTTCCAATGTGAGCGGTAAAATTAAGTTTGATCTTTTTATTGCGATTTCATATTCATCAACACAGACACCAAAGAGTAATTTTTATGTGATTATAGCTTCAGATTAAAAAAGGTAAAAATCGACACGTCTATTTTGGTTTTTAAATTCTTCACAGAGCCATTGGGCGAACTCCAGGACAAAATGTCACCTGTATTATTCACACATAATTTCTTCAACATAAATGTAAGCATGAAACGGTGACAAGGACAAGAAGGTATTTTAAAAACACATGCAGACATCAACACTTTCACATATTCAAACGCACATTTGTGATTTTTCTCTCTTCATTTTTGAGCCACAAGTTTACAACAATATTTCCCTTTAATACAGATAAAACCTAGGCCTTTAAAAAGAGGGAGTCACTCATTATATACCAACGTCCACCTTAAAATTCTCGTAAGTACCATTATTGCAGCATTGAGGATTATCAGGATATTTCAAAGTTCAAATGACAAAACCCAGAGCATAGCCCGCCTCATCTCAACCGAATTTCTGTAAAGATGATCAAATTTAAATGACAATAACCTATTCATTTGGATCGATAAATATGCCTAAGTCTTTTCAGATGCTTTACTATCATATGATATCATGCGTCTCCACAGATGACATAGTTAGAAGGATTTAGCGGGTTGGAGCTGGCTGCATGTTGACGACCACAACCGGGTTTTTCGTGCGATGTTTCAACTCGCGCTGCATCTGACACCAGTTGCACCAAACACACACGCAGGAGGTCGCGATGTCCTTACAGAGAGATCCCTGTGGAAAACAAGTAAAAAGTACCAATTATTATTTTTAACTGTTTTATTGAGTCATTATGTGATGTCTTATACATTCTTCATTAAGGCAAGACACTGCAGGTGAATAGGGTGAACATTTCAACTAATAGATATCATCGTGAAACGTTGCCAGGTTATTAGGCTACTTACATAAAAACAAAATGTAATAGATAGGCACATTTGAAAATAATTTAATAATTATTTGTACGTTTGCTTCTCTTTAACACATACACACACACATCTAGAAGTTGTATTCTTTTAATTTCTACAACATTTTTACAGAACAGATTTTCTATACAACTTTTTTTCATTTTGTAAATTAATAAAATACTATGAGTATGTACAGGTCTTACATTTTATATATTTTTTTGCATATTTTTAAGAAGAAAATGTATCATAAATCATGCCTCGGAGCACCTTTAAGTTTCATTTTCAGATGTGCACAAGGCTTTTTATTCAAACATTAATTCGTAAATGGACTCCACTTATATACTATGCGCTTTACATTGTTTTGTACACATTCACCCAATCAAACACACACATTCATACACCGATAGCAGCACCCTATCCACTTCACCACAGCCGCACTAAATATAAGAAATAATTGTGCATCGGTTTTCACATGTGCTTTACCTTGATGTTATATCTGTGTCTGATGCCGACCCTCAGAGAGACTCCGGCGGGCGGGACACACAGCGGGATCCCAACCGCGGACGCTATGGCCGGGCTGCATATATCACATAACGGCAGACAGCGGTTCTCTCCAAAGCCTCCTGCAACCGAGCACGAGAGGCAAGGGCAGCACCAGAAACCATAGCAACCTGAGAAAAACAAGCAGTTAAACGAGGGAATGCATCTTGGTAAGTGTCTTTAGTAATCTGAAGCAGGAAACACACATTATAAAATTATTTAAAAAAAAGACATTTGTACAAGTTGTCCACAAAATATGACTTCGAAGGTGTAATTTCCGGGGCGTGAACAAAACTGTCCAGTGAAATGTCCCCAAATATGTTATCGTAATGTTAGAGGGAAGGAAAAATAATAAAGTTCATAAAACTTGTACTTTTAAACAAAGTGAATGAATGTATGCTATTCAACTGATCTAGTTATGATATGTAGGGCATATTGTTCTGCTATATCTCTTAACATTAATGTGAAACAGCCTATTTGGACATTTCCAAGGACGTCCCTAGATACGTGAAGATTTCAATGTTAAACCCAAACTTAAACCCCCAAAAAATTACCCTGCATGACATCATTATGAAAAAGTAGGATTGAAAGTGTGTTGCGATTGTTTTCTTACAAGTACTGACGTCATCACAACAGTTGAAGAGGCCGGAGCTCCACTCGGTCTGCTGAATAATCGTCATTGGCTCTTGAACTTTACCACCGACAGACAGAGAGAGAGAGGACAACTAACCTGTCAACACACAGGAATCACATGGGTTAAAGGTATGAAATGTACGTTTTACAAAAAATATTCATTCATAAAAGTTGATGGTATGAGTAGATGCTGGTACCATCTTGAGATATTTTCCATTTTTATATTAATGTGAAAAAATATTGATTTCAATAGGCTGTATTCTATTTTTAACAGGTCTGTTCTGAAAAATGCCAATTCCATTTACAAACTGCACCTTTAAAGGGGCACTGTGTAACATTTTAAGTAATTTATTAGCTAAAATCAATATCATTCATAAATATGTCATCATTGGTGTAATATCACCATTGGCAATAATCTGAATGATTCTCCTGAGCGAAGAATTTCTTATATTAATATTGCATTTTGTACATTAAACGGGTAAAGGTCTTATGGAGAAATCAATATTCTTCCGGTCTATGAATGGCAGAGAGGGTCATAAAGCACTGGGCGTGGTACTAGCAGGCAAACACGTTCTTGCTCAGAGCCAGCGCGACCAATCGTAGAAGGAGCTCAGCAAGACACGCTAGTGCCCTCTATCAACTAAAAGACTCCAGGCTGCTAAACTCTAAGCACAATCTTTTTTCAAATAGCTAAAATATAAATTATAAAACACATTTTTTTCACAAACCTCAGAGCACACATTTCATCATTGAGCAACACTTTTTTTCCCCTGGACAACACAGTGGCATTGTAAGGGCCACACCCTACTAACACATCTGTCTGACTCACGCCAAAACTGGCAAAACACTTTAACAATGTGCCATAACGTGTTTTTCCAGTAGAGGTCACCCAAGGCCTAGTAGTTTATGCTCTAAATTTATAGTCCGACTCCTGAAAACTAGATCGTAAGTTTAGCCCATTTGGAGCTCAATGCTAAATGTGCATTTTATCCTATCCCAATACAAGGATTGTGTCATATATTCATAGTATTGTTTCAATGTATGGCAACAGTATCTATACTGTATGTTACAATACAACCAATTAAGACAATTAAAAAAAACTTTAAAACTATAAAAAAGTTGAAAAATTAAAACAATTTACACATAATGTTATGCCTTTGATTATGTAACTTGGCCTCATGAAGCTAAAATATAAATAATATTTTGATGGTAGTGTTTTAATATTTTCACACCAGTATTGAGATGATACTCTGTAAGCTATAGTTTCAGAAATGTTGTCTAAACAATAAACTATAAAAATATTTGTATGAACATTCTCTATATATTTCAATATTAATGAATCATTACCAATAAGCACAAACAACACATTTTTCTTTTCACTTTTTTGTTGTTGCTGGATCTTGTACATTTCCAAAATGTCACAATACGCTTTAATTTTACTTACAAAGTAGAACAATCTTGTTTGAGTAACACTAATAATAAGGGTACATTAACTAAGGACTTAGTTAATGCTCAATAAACATTAACTAAACATTAAACTCACCTAACTGTTTCGGTAATTCTTATTAAGTGTTATCTATAAGCATCAATAGAACAGTTACGCTTGGTGAATGCTTATTAAGTATTAACTAAGCATCAACTAACCGTTAATTATAATTAACTAAACATGAATTAAGTAATGGGAGTTCATTCTTAATCAATCATTAACTAACAGTTAATAACTAAGCAATAACATTCAGTGTATGTATAATAAGAATTAACTACGCATTTACTAATGGTTGATAGCATTAAATAACAGTTAATTAATGCCCTTATTGTAAAGTGTTGAGACCTGATTTTTAAATAGCAAATCAAAACGTCTTACCTTATCAAACCTAAGGAGTTGTTGCCACTTCAGAAGCTGTGAAGGAGTTATGCCTTTTGTGAGGAGTGGCGCCTCATGCGTCTTCAGAAAAATCTCAAGCAATGCTGCTGAACCTGATGTCCATGTGCAAAGGGGGGTCAAAATAAACAAGCATTGGAAAGTGACTGTTTTTACATTATTAGAGGTCTGAAATGCACTTCAGCTGCATGTTAACTTGTGATTGTCTCTTTGTAAGTGTTATGTTGTGTTTTTAACGTGTCTATGGCTGTCCTTCGTTGCTAGATCTCTCTTGAAAATAAAATGTATGAACTTGATACTAAACTAACCTCATAAAGTAAAGGTTAACAGGCGTGGCAAACCAGTCAGACACTTCCGAAGGTGTAACAATGAATTCCACACGTACACACACACAGACACACACACACACACACAAACCAAATGTACAAAATATTTATTAACAACATATTATCTCTATGATTTTAACCTGCACTACACTTTCACTCACTGGGGGAACTTTTTCACACAATCTCCTATTCAAATTGGCAAACATTTCAAAATCAACTCTTTTGACGCTAAGAGAGGCTTGCCGGAAGAAGACTATATTCTAGCAAGATGCCCGATACATGTGATGAACCCATCCGCTTGTGGGAGTAAAACAATATGATACTAATGTAATAAAATAAGTATTTAAAATAATGTATGATTGTATTGTATTATATACATTATAGCATCTTTTAAACAACAGCCATTACAAACCGAGCTCTCACCAATGTGAGATAATGTATTTGTTCCAATTCAGTTGTAGCACCAAAACATATGAAAGGAAGTGGTGAAAACCCATTATATCTAGACAACAAACAGGGCAACGTTTTTTACTTCAATTGTGTAACAAACAGTTGTGGTCATTTTCAAAAGGTCCTCAATCAGAGTTGGAGGTGCCTATACTGTATATGTTGTCAATGGTGGCCTCTCCATCAAACCCCATGCAGTCAGTGTCTCATACAATGTCTTTACTTGTACACAAGAGGGAGCCAAATTCCAAATATTCGATTCCAAACACAAAAACTGAATGTGATTTTTTTTTTTTTTTGCACAAAATCCAGAATATTTTATACTTGGAAACCAGGCGACATCTTAATGGTGTATAGCCCCATCCTGTGGTCACCAGTGGTAGAGCATCTATGTATCCCACTCAAGGAGAGGTGTGACATGATTTATAGATTACTACTTGAGTTAGAAAAAACTCATTATATCCGATAGTCAACTCATTGTGACAACAGTCATTTATACAGCCATTTTGTAAGGGCTAATGTGGCATCGCGACCATAGACGTTATATTTTTAATACATCCAACGACCCCATCTTCAGTTCATCTATGCTCTCAAAAAGTCATGACCATCCCATCTTAGTTTTTAATAACATTCCAAAATGATTGACATATTTTACATTGTGAACAAAACTTATATGAGAAATATCCCTGTATGCTGTATAGTACAATAGTAACACTGTAATTGCGAGAGATCTAACCTTTCCAAAATTTGAATAATAATAATAAAATCACAGCTTCAAAATCAACACTGAAATTAATTTTGTGTCTGTGAAACGCTTTCAAAAAAGTTATTAATTACTGCATGTCTGGTCTGATTTTGGTCACGTGTCTGTATCACTTAAAGCTACAGTGCGTGTAACTTATGTTGCCACATAAAGAAATTCTCAGTAATTACAACCGCACTCTCTGTGCATCTATGAGGTAAGCTTTCGGTTACGTCGCATGGATTTTATACCTTCTGCTGTACGTCCAGGCTTTTTCTTAGCAGTAGAATCAACAATTAAAAAACATTTCTCGGGCGCTTCTTGGGATTTTTCTGAGCTCCTGCACCAGTGTCGGGGCAACACCCGTTTGTAAATGCTGCCATAGCCTATACTGACAAATACATACGTAGAGAGTTTTGTGGAGCTGATAGGCTTAATCAACTTTGTGTCAACTCATTTGGCGATGGCTTGACCAACAAACTTTAATTGATATGAAAAAGTTACGCACTATGGCTTTAAAGTCGCATATTATTTACGTCATGCGAAAGAGTAAGCCTTTCTTAGCGGCCTCTTCTTAGCTAGTTGTTTGGGCACCACCGTCTCCAGTAGTTTTTTCACTAGATCAAGTCTGCCAGTCCTTATTAACTCCCTTGATAACTCCGTGACATCTTCCGTGTGCGTCCTATAAAGGCACCTCAACTCGGCTTTCACACTGTCCCCGGTGTATTTCTCCTCTGCCTTTCGCACCCACACCTCCAATTGGGTAGTGGCTACGTCGTGATCGTTACCCCCTTGCATAAACAGCGCCAGTAGGGCATGTAGAAGGCAACGCAAGGCAGTGGTGTCTTTATTTCCAGGTTTTTCTAGCTCCACGGCCTGTTTGAAGCAGTCAGCAGCGTTTTGTTCCTCTCCCTTCAGCAATAGGCAGCGTCCTCTGAGCACGTGCAGGTCCGGTAAACTTTCTGCGAGCTCAAACTGTAGCGCGTGAGACAGGCTCACCAAAGCACTGTTTACTGCAGCCTCGTCCACCAGAAGACTCTCCTGCAGCGCATCTACACCCATGTAGTAGTACACCTAAACGGGATACAACATTAAGATAGCTTTTCTTTATTGTAGGCTATTTATTCAGGGTTCCGACACATTTTGAACCAACTTTCTTTATGAACTTTTCCCTGGTCATTCAGAAAAAAAACACGTGGGCTGTAATGTTATTGGTATCTTTCAAAATGTCTGTATATGTTAAAAATTGTAAAAAAAATATATATATTTAAGCGAGAACATTTAAAAAAACACTTCATACAACAGAACGCGATACACACAGACTGAATGAAATTAAAAACAGCATGGATCTACTAAAGAGGTTTAGTCATTTATAAAAGTGTTTGTGGTTTGTGTAACAGTAGTACGTGGCTTTACCTGAGCCATCTCTAGGTGAGTCCTCAGACATGGACGAACACTCAGGACTTTGTCTAAATCTTTTCTGGCTTCAGTTAACATCTTTCGGTCTGGCAGTCCTCCTCTGCCGTGTTTAGCCATATCTAGGTCCCTCACGTACAGCATCACATTGATCTGAAAGGAAAATAGTTGTCAATATTTTTACTATATAGCCTACACCATTTTATCAACAAATGATTTAAAAGGTGAAGTAAGCAATTTATTTATGTTAATTGTTAAATGTTAAATCGCTCTTTATTCATACAGTGATCACTTACATAGTGTGCGCGTTTTATAAAGCCAATCTCTTAGTCACCCACTCTGCATGTAATCGGCATTTGAACTTTTTGGGGATCCCACTACTAATAACCAATCAGAAGAGAGAACACTACAAACCGCCACCCGTCTCACTGCCGTTGCACCCGCAGAGCGACAGATGGGTGAATGTTTATGCGCCTACAATGGCGGAGCAGGTAAAAATCCTTCCCAATGCCTGTTTTGATGGTTTTTATCATGTTTTAACACACTTACTTATCTGAGATGATGCTAGATAACTCGCTGCTTGAAGACTTCTGCACTACTGTGGGTGACGTGCGGACGAGGGAGGGGACCGCTAACTGCAGTCACTGACAGGAAGTTATAGCTAAACTGACCATTCCGCTTACTGAACCTTTTAATAGCACGGGCCCATCTGTCAGCCGGTTTAACTTCATACAAATGATCAGCATTAAGTTTATTTCACATGTAGTTTCTCAGTACCTTGGCGCGTGTGCAGTAGGCCTGCCAGTTGAGCTCTGGATCTGGCAGCACGTTGAGCGCCATGTTGCAGATGCCGGTGGCCATCTCATGTTTACCCAACAGGAAGAAGACTTTGGCCAGGAGGTTCAGGGTGAAGGCATCTCCACTGGCCAACTTTATGGCCTGAGGACACAGACAGTTATATGATGAATGTTATGATGAAAACATATAGTAGTTACTAGTTAGTAGTAGTTGAAGCACACACTTATTATGTAATGTAGCACATATTCCTTCCGAAGTAGGACTAGTAGTTGTATGTTCAACTTTCACAAATCACATAATCAAAAAGGGGCAATGTCTGTTATGATGAAAATATAATAAAGAGGTAGTTGAAGCACAAATTCCCTCTGTAAAAAATTTTGTTTTTTAAACACAACAATGCTGGATGCTAATTCAAATTCATGTGTTGCTACATTTTCACAAACATTGTTGACAAGATGTGACGTGTTGTGTGAAGTGTCAGACTCTATAAACATCAACGAAAACAGATCTCATCCTCTATCACGTCAAACTAAACAGCTGACCTTTCATTGACCTACCATCCTATCATTATATAGTGTAGTGTTTATAGTGTGAAAATATAAAACCTTGTCAGATAACACATGGAATTAAATCATTATATATGAACAAATTAAAA
Source organism: Ammodytes marinus (assembly GCF_949987685.1). NCBI lineage: Eukaryota > Metazoa > Chordata > Actinopteri > Uranoscopiformes > Ammodytidae > Ammodytes > Ammodytes marinus. Next base: position 5,221,212 of record NC_137212.1, read on the forward strand.
AAAATTTGCCTACACTTACAGTAACAAGGTTCACTAAAGTATAGCCTAACACAAAATGTCCTTTCAGCAAAAGCTTGGGTTTACAGGTGATTTTAAGTGTTTAATTACGGTAGCCAGCACGATTTTATTAGTAGTGGAAGATTGATACAGCTAACACATATGGAATTAAATTACTTAATATCAAAAAATAAATAAATCGGCCTTACATTACTTACTAAGAACTGGAACAAGATATCACAAAAGCATAGGCTAACTTATTACGGCCTTATAATGGTAGGCAGAAATATTGTTCTGGTAGTGGAAGATTGATACTCCCAATAGCACAACATAATACGGCCCAATATGTCATGTTCTGTCTTTGTCTTGTCTTGGTGGTTCCCCGTGTTTCCTGTTTTATTTATACGTCTGTCTTGTTCCTCCCCATGTCCTGTCAAGTTTCCCTCTTGTTTGATTACTGCTCCCTCCCCTAATGTGTTACACCTGTCCCTCGTTGTCTACCCTGTCTTGTGTGTGTATATAACTCCCTGTGTTTCTTTGTTCACTGTCCGAGCATTGTACCTGTTGGTGAGTCTGTCCTTGTATGTTCATGTGTTCCCTGTGCCTTGCCTTTTTGCCTTTTTTGCATGTCTGGAGTTTTTTTATGAAGCTAATAAATAGTCTTCTAGTTTAACTGTCTGCATATGGGTCCTACTTGCCTGCCTGTCTGCCACTTACCATAACACAATATTTAAAAAAGCATGGAATTAGTACTCATGAGTGATGCAAACAAAGTAAAAACAGTTTGCTAGCTTGTCTGACCTTTGATATAAGATCTAAATGTGTGTGTTGACCATAGACAGTATATAAAAGGTGTTGACCATAGATAGTATATAAAAGGTGTTGACTTACAGTTCCATAGCAGGACAGTGGTTCCGATGCAGAGTAACCACAGTCATGTATCGCCATGGGAACAACAGAGAACTCCTCTTTCCTCTCCAACATGAGGCCAATGTAACACCACGCAAGAGCTAAAGGGACAGAGAGAGAGAGAGCAGAATTAGTTTTTAGTATTTACCCAGTTACTATAAAACTCACAGTTTGTGTCATCTACATGAAAGGATTGGTTGTATACGGTATGTAGCATCTGATATCAATGTTCCCCACAAAATTCACTGGTACTTCCTAGTGTTTTAGTCAAGCCACCTCAACTGTAATAAAGTCATGACCTAGACTAGAGTGTATCGACAATAATTTTTGTTTGTTTTTGGGTGATTTTCAACCTTTATTTGACAGTTCATGTCAGACAGTACAGAGTGGAAATAGTGAAAGAGAGGGGGATGACAAGCAGTAAAGGTCCACGTATTGGATTCAAATGTGCGACCACTACGAAAAGGACTGAACCTCTATGGTAAATGCCATATACTATAGGCTATATATTTACTTGTATGCATTAAGTGAACCTAGTACCACAACACTGGTCCTTTGCATGGATTGCACTGTTAAGTTTGAACTACAGAAGGCCCAAAAGATCGCTGAATAGAGCAAATATATTCATAGACAAACCGGCAGTGTTTACCTTTGTGTTGTGTTTTCTCAGATTGCAGTGTTTCTTTGAGGAGCTTCAGCCCCTTGTTGTAGTGAGACACTCTGGAGTATTCAGAGTCCTCTTTGGTCTTCACTATGTTGTCCAGTCTGCACCGAGAAAATTACTTAGTACACATTCATATTTAAACATTTAGTGGTGCAGTGCTTAACATTCGATGCCAGTTTTATACCTTACGTAGATGGTCGCCATTTTGAAATACCAGCTTCTCTTTTCCTCTGTCGGTATCTGCAAAACAACATTCAACAATAAAATAAACAACTTTTAGTTTCATGAAATAGTAAACCAAAGGCTCTGTGCTGTTCCAAATTTGTGATTTTGCACAAAAACACAATCAAATTGGCTTGTAATCCTAACTTATTAAACAGACGTAGAGTTTCATTCATATTTTTACTAGCCTACAGTATATGTCTATATGTCTCCAACTTACCAGCGGACCCCCATAGTCCAGGGCTCTGATGTATGTTAAAGAGATATGTGGCCTACAGCTTAATTCTAGTATTCTAATGTCTTCCAGCCTATAGTATGTTTAGTTTAGTTTAGTTTTATTTGTGCAGATAAATAAGAATAAAATGGCAAAAAGATGCTCATACACATACATAAATGCATGGGTGGAACCAAAAAAAAGGGCTTATAAAGTCTACCCACCTAACATTAAAATACAATAGGGTAAGAAAATAAAGTAAACGAAAAAGACAATGTATGTCTGTGTCCCAATCTTACCAGTGGCCCCCCATAGACCAGGGCTCTGTTGTAAAGTGTCAAAGCCTCTGTCAGCCTCTCTCTCAGGTCGTTCTCATCGTCTACCTCCACGTCATAGGGATACACATAGGCCTGTTCAGCCAGACAGCGAGCAGCCAGGAGCCGGGTCTCTTCCACAGAAGCTTCCCCGCCTTCGAGGCCCATTAGCTGGGACACTTTCTCCACACACTCCCCTGCGTCCAGCTCCCTCCGCAGCTTGTCATAAACGTAGCCCAGGTTGGCCCATGCATTGAGGTTACCGGGGTCTTCTTTACAAATGCTCCTGAAAGGGCAAAACATACACAGGGATAGACGGGTTAGAAAAAGAGGTCTTTGAATGAGCTCCTGCGCCAGTGTTTGTTTATATGAAAAGGTTACGCACTACAGCTTTAAGGCATAAAAACAAAGATTCGATGGCCATGACATTTAAAAAAGATCATGGTACCAAGGGGTAATTCAAACTGATTTTAATGAACCACTGACTTTTACTCAAGACAGTTGGGTAGATGAATTGTGACAACATTTAACGTCTCATCCAATGCCATCACCAGGCTAAAATAACACTTTTTCAAATCAGCCTCAGCTGTACTTAGTGTTTAGTGCTAACTAGCAAACTTTAGCATTCTATCATCATGCCTATGGGAAACACAGTGAGTAGTATACAGTATCTGCTAAAACCATAGGCAGTATATAAGCTAAGCATTGGCATGTGCCTGAAGTAAACAATACGATGCATAGTTTAGATAACAGTAAAAAAGAAAAAGAGTTGTAGGCCTATTTACATTTCTAAGATATAAAGATACAACTAAAATGGTTTCATATAACCATCTATACAATATGAAGCATTACAATAAAAAGAGAATTACTTCATACAACACAAGTCTACAAAGTTAATATGAGCACAAATATGTTTCAATTACTACAACATTGCACTTTAGTTTAAGCGTTAGTCTATATGTGCAGAGACTAGTGAGCAACATGAAATAAATATATAAATGTGTTAATCTTACTGTAACAATGCACATTTTATTGATCATACATTCTTGTTGATTTCTCAATTTGTCCAAGCAAAAGTAAGCTGTTTGTGAGTAACAAGCCACATTTCAACCAGTGGGGTGTGTCTCTATTGCAAAGAGTACTACTACACAATCTTAAAAAACACCATCTACAAGTCAAAATATCTTTAAACCATGCATCAACAGTGCTTCATATTAAGAATATTCCTACATTTTAAGATTGTATGATAAAAAAAACTTGTGCAGTGTATCATCCCCTCACCTGAATATTTCCTCAGCTGTGTCAAACTGTTCCAGGTGAAATGCCAGCAGACCCAGTAGGTTTCGAACGGCGTATTGTAAAAATCCAACTTCAGCTTCTAGCTCCCCTTTAAGGCTCTCCTGTTTAAGGTAAGTGTCCCTTAACCTCAACTTAACGGGCCCGACCGGGTCACAGTTTAGGTTTAGCTCCAAGTGAAAGTGTCCCGGGATGTAGTCCATGTCTTCAATTAAAGACTCAATGTCCTCTATGCTGTCGTCAGCCATTGCTTCTTGTTCCAACTACACCAACTGTTATCTAATTTTTAAAAAAATACAAGGAACTATAATATATAAAAATTCCGCTTTAATAGGCAAAATTTTGAAGCAAGACACTTCTCAAGAAAATACCTCTCGTTCTCTTGAAGTTACTGTCAAACTACTGCACATTGCCTCTTGCTCAAAACTTCCTCCATCTGCTATTAAAAAAATAAATAAACAAGAAACTTAAGGATATAAAAAATCTGCTTATATATATTTTGACCTAAGATCTTTCAAAGAAAATACGCCTTGTACTCCTCAGTCTAGAGTAAAAGTCAGAACTCTTGCAGCATGATTCAACCACCCACCCCTCTCTTGTCATCCCGGTGCAGACAGGTAGAACTGGTTAGACTTGGGAGTGACTAGGGAGTGGAGTAGACTGAGTGTGTGTGTGTAGAGTGAGTACATAGAGCATAGGGGGCGGATAGTACATGTCTATAAACTAAGGATACATAGTTTTCACACAACTTTTTTGTTTGTTTCTGTTATAAACCTGGCTCTAGGCCATGAGAAAAATGTAATATCAATACAGAATATCAAGAAATTCAGGTATTTAGTTGCAAAAAATATATAATTTGCTAACTAAATACAATGAAGTGTGGATGTAAGTGAAATCAGCAGGGTTCATGTGGATAGAATAAGCATGTGTGTAAACTGTATGTGAACTAAAGTGTTTTAATAGTCAACCAAAGATAAAACGGTAAAATGTGAAATATTCGTCACTATCTCTATTAGTTTTTATTTTAAAAGGAGATTGCATCACTTCTGAGTCAAATATTTTTTATTTAACAGAACGTACCCAAGCTCACTTAAAGTCCATTCTGACAGGATAATATGTGTTTTCAGTTTTGTAAAAGTTGTTTTTGAAGGCCTTTCTGGTGAGAATGTGTGTCCCCTCTGTGCCCCTGTACTGCCTGACTGACACACACAGCTCCAGCCAACACAAGAATGTGAACAATCAGGATAAGTGACTGAAGAAAAATAAAGAGAATAGAGAAAATACTCTTTCTATTTCTTGTTGCTACTTAAAGGTGTAGTCAGTGATTCTGGAGAATGCTTGATGTCAAAATCAGTGAACATCTCCTCAAGACTCGCTACCTGTCCGTACTGTATGTACACTGAAGAAAAAAATCCAGGGTTAGTACACAGGCGGCTCTGTGAACGGGCATGTTGCTAGCTACTTTGTTTACATACCCTTTATGTACATACCAATGTACAGAGCGTATAGGCTATGTATTAACACTGGATATGATTTCAGCACACAGTACGGAGAGGCAGTGGATCGTGAAGAGATATTCACTGATTTTGACAAAAAGTGTTTTTGACAACAAGCATTCTCCAGAATTTTGGACTCCACCTTTTAAAGTCACCAAAACATTCTAGATCAGTTGTGCATAACAGAAATGAGAAGTGAAAAAGGAAAACATGCAGCTGTGCGATAAGCTGTTGACAGTGTTATGAGCCTAGAGGAGATAATGTGCAAATATTATGCAAAAAGGCCGACAGAAGCAAACAGTGACTCTGTGTGTGTGTGTGTGTGTGTGTGTGTGTGTGTGTGTGTGTGTGTGTGTGATCCTGTGAGCTACACTACTATCTGTAAAGATCAGATAAACACAAGATAAGCACGTTTCTGTTTCCGAACCCTTTTGCATACAAAACCAAACTTCTCCACCAGAGGGTAAACTTGCCTTATAAAAACTAGACTGACAGAGGAACAAAGAAAAGGGTGTTTGAAGTACCTGTAAACCCAAATCCACAAATTCCTTTTAACTATGTCATTTGGGGAGTTAGTTGTATGATAGTAAAGCATTAAAAACAATTAAAAACATCTTAATATGATATGAATTCCTTGTTTAAAATCCAGGTGAAAGGTAACAGCTACTAGAAGAAGTCCACTACTTCAGCGGGAGTCTTTTTTTTTTGTTTTTTTAACTTGAGGTTCTAAGTTTCCACATTTCAAGTTGTCTATACTTTTTTAAAACAAACTCACTAGTTGTGATTTCAAAAAGTCACTCTCATCCATACTTGTCTTGGAGGTGGCACATAACAGGTGCAAGTGTGTGTTTTTGTGTGTGTGTGTGTGTGTGTGTGTGTGTGTGTGTGTGTGTGTGTGTGTGTGTGTGTTTCAAACACATGCAACATTCTTCACAGCAAAGGTCAAACATCAAAATGCAGTAACATTAAGCACAAAAACACATATTTGCCTATGACAGGTGCACATGTGTTGAAGGAATAGGGGTGATGTCATCAAAAAGATCTTAATCAAACATGGAGGAGTTCAAGAGAGACAGAAACTGGATGAAGAAATAAGACGGATCACCTGGAGCACACATACACAAATATGTAGAGTAGAGAACACACAAGCCCCCCCCCCCACACACACACACACACACACACACACAGCTGCAGCTTTGGGGACTGAAACATCGTTAATCATCTCTTTTTATGACACACACAGTTACTACCAGAATGGGTTGCATAACATATATCTAAAGCACTGTAGATTTGCGTATTCGTGGGCAGCCTTTTGTACCATCTCTACCATGTGGGTGTTACAGAAATCTGAAAGTTTTTATCCTCTCGACAACCGTTGCCATGGCTGCCATCATAGATACCAGGCTGATTGCGTAGTAACATAATGATTACAGATGCTTGTTTGTGTGGCTGTAGCTACAGCCTCAAAGGCAAAGTCGAGACAGAATTAAGCCCAAAAAAAGGCTCTGATTTAGGGGGTAGATTTGGCATCCACAGAAGCGTCAAAACAAAGGTATTATGAGCAAGATGTTGACCCCTAAATCCCTATAGCCTTTGCATTATACCCTTTAAAGTAGGATTAGATTAGGAGGATATATGTCCCACATCGATAAAAGGGCCTTACAACTAACCCCTTGTTAACCTATTTAACTGTGTTGGAATTGGAATCTGTATTCATTTCTAGCCAGGGACAGAGTATAATAAATATAGAACAATACACAGACGTGGGAGAATGGATAGGTTGCAAGTGCAAAAATCGCAACCTACTAATAACAAGTGATTAGGATATACTGTGCCCTGATCTAACCCCTTGTTAATCTATTTAACTGTATTGGAAACTGTATTAATTTCTGGCTGGGGAGAGAGTATCAATATGTGATAGAAAGGCAAAATAACCCTAACCCTCTAACCATAACCTTTTGTCTTTGTCATTTTGCCTCTAGCCCCTGTGTTAACTTATATAACTGTATTGGAATCTGTATTAATTCATACAGAGTATAAAGGATGAAGCACAATACATGGACAATCGTGAGAATGCAAAGGTTGCCCGGTCTGAACATAAGTGCAAAGTTCACAACCTCACAGCTTCAACATTTCTCTGTAAAACCCTCTAAGTGAAGACATTACATTTACATTGACAGGAGCATAGCGGGGAGATGTCGTGAACATCTCGGGGCCCCTCACCAGTTATGACACGGAACACAAAGGGATCATAGGATCACAGGGGAAGCCTCGTAATCCAGACTTAACACTGTCAGATTCCCTCTCTCTCTTTAAACTGAGCTTTCCTCTTTGGGGTCGGATTGGTCTTGATATTACAGTAACAAATAAACACAAATCTATTTTGTGATTAAATATATACAGTATGCTGTCCACACAAATACTTTTCAATGCACAGATGCTTGTTGTCAAAATCCCTTTTTGTCAACATCAGTGAACATTGATTAGATACCTGTGTACAGAGCCTAGGCTGTCTATTAACAATGGAATATTTTTCGGCACACACACAGGCAGGTAGCAGATCGTAAGGAGATATTCATTGATTTTGACAAAGTGATTTTGACAACAATGTTTCCCCAGAATCGCTGACTCCACCTATGAATGGAGGGATATAACGATTCTAAATTGATATTAAATTATAGTATATTACTGCACATGCAATATCAGCAAGAGCCAGTCAGGCAGGCAGCCCTATAATCCACTTACCATCCCATATCCTATTGTTATTTAATGCTAATGTCCATCTCCCTTTCTTCCTGCAGACTCTAGCTTTTATCCCCTATCCTCCTGGGATACACTTCTACATTTAATTAGACCTTGTGCTCCTTCTGCTTTTATCTGAAAAACCCCCTCTGCCTTTCTAAGCCTCTCCATCACTGTTGACTACGGCTGTAATTCCAGTTCCTAGTCAGTCGTCTTCCCCTGCAGCAGTGAGTGAGCGTTCACGGTGAAAAGCAACTCTCTAGCTCTCCAGACTATAGGCCTTTCTCTATCTGCAGATAACACAAGGAGACAACACATGTTTTAAGGAGATCTTAACAGAGCAGAAACTGTACCAAAATCTATGATTAATGGTTTTATTCAAGGGATTTTTAGGCTTTGTTTAATCTCCCTTAAAAAATGTCACACTTACATTCAATCCTGGTTAAAAATGGGAGTGTTTAAAGACATTGTTAACCATGTGTCATTGTTTTTCGAATTTTCTAACCGACCATGTGTCTCATTGCAGCCAGCTATTGGGCCATCAGGTAAAATGGGCCAATGGGGTTAGGGTAAGGGGCTAGCTAGGGAATGCATCTTAATGATGTTGAAGCTGACTCTTCCGTCTGTATGTACATGCTTTGTTTGATAATGTTCTGACTGTGACTATATGTCCTCTGTTGTTTTTAAATGATTGTCTGTAACTGTGGAACTGTGCTGCTGCCTGTCTTGACCAGGACTCTCTTGTTAAACTATGTTTAATCTCAATGAGACTTTTCCTGGGTAAATAAAGGTTCAATAAAAACTATGTCAATGAAGGTCCTCACAAGTAGGAAGCCATTATTTTTCCCTGAGTGTGTGTATTCTAGAACACTCACTTACATCATGCGCATAAATTAGAATACTACTGTTCTAAAATGACATCATGCGCATAAATTAGAATACTACTGTTCTAAAATGACATCATGCGCATAAATTAGAATATGACGGTGTAATGGTACTGTGTGATGTCATAATTTTGAGGAGGGAAAAGCTTCACTTCAGTCCTGGACCTTCAACTGGTAAGCAGCAGAGCAACACAAGCTCCTCAAACTCATCAAGAAGAAGAAACTGAAGACTAAACCAACATGTCTCTACTGCAAAGAAGACAGAGAAGGATGAACCCTAACATGATTAGGACGCCCACACTCACTACAGAGGTAATACAATAATATAATAATATATCTAATTTATATAGCGCTTTTCTCACATCTATCAACTAACTACATTTACTTTAACATGGAAAAAGTGCTGCATTTGAGTAACATTTTAGACTTTTTAATTTGTTTGGGGGGTTTTTAGCATTTTAGACTACTTTAAACTCCTACTAAACTAGATATAAAAGGGGAATATAATAGTTTTGATTAAGTTTCATTGATTTCAAAGCTATAGTTATTCGTTATTGCTCAGAAATTGAGTTCACATAGCCGAAAATATAGACTTTTTGTATTCTTTTAAGTATTTTCCCCATTTCAGACAATCAGACTATACTCCTATACTAAATATAAAAGGGGAATGTAATAGTTTTCATTGTGTTACATTGATTTTACAGCTATAGTTATTCGTTATTGCTTAGGAATTGAGTTTCCATACACAAACTAATGACCAGTTTTGAAATCCAACGCACTGTTTAAGATTTATTTTAGCCTTATAGTCAAAATTAATGTTTGTTCGATCATATCAAGTGTGTAAAGTGCATCTTACGGTTTTCCATTGTTATTCCAGCAGCCTCCCAGTCCCAGTCTCACTCTGCCTCATATAAACCCATCGAGATTGGGAAATGACGCTGAAAAAACGAGACAAATATTTACTCAGGTCAAGACGTCTCAGAAGAAGGAACTGGAGATGACTGAACTGATAGAGGTAGAGTATTAATCTACTAACTAGATAGATAGATAGATAGATAGATAGATAGATAGATAGATAGATAGATAGATAGATAGATAGATAGATAGATAGATAGATCATATCAAGTGTGGAAAGTACATCTTACAGGGTTTTACTTTTTCCCAACAGAATCACAGACTCTCTCTGCCGGAATTGGAAAATGAGGCAAAAATATTGACAAAGACTTCAAGGAAGACAACATTAAAGATGTCTGAACTGACAGAGGTACAGTATTTATCAACTAACTAACCAGATACAGTAGATAGACAGACAGACAGACAGACAGACAGACAGACAGACAGACAGACAGACAGACAGAGATACAGAGAGACATACAGACAGACAGACAGACAGACAGAGAGAGAGACATACAGACAGACAGACAGACAGACAGATAGATAGATCATATCAAGTGTGAAAACTACCATCTTACAGTGCTCAATTTCTTTCCCCACAGGTTTACAGACTCATGCCGCCAATATATCCGGTGCAGAAGTCTCAACTGACAGAGGTACAGTAATACTCAGCTAGACAGACAGACAGACAGACAGACAGCCAGACAGACAGCCAGACAGACAGACAGACAGACAGACAGACAGACAGACAGACAGCCAGACAGACAGACAGACAGACAGACAGACAGACAGACAGACAGACAGACAGACAAACAGACAGATAACCATATCAAGTGTGATAACTACTTCTTACATTTTTCAACCTTTTCCCCAAACAGAAACCCAGACTCGTTCTTCCTCCGATATTTCCCACTAAAGTGGAAATGGAGCCAGAAGTCTCTAGGAAAAGAACAAAGAAATCCTCAAGAAGAGGAAAGAAAGAGACAGGAGGGGATACAACCAACTCTGACATTCTGGTAATTTATTTGTTTACTTAAAGTAAAGTGTGTTTATAAAAGGTGCTACGAGGAACTTTTAAATATTTCTGAAACAGTCTAATTTTTTAAATTTCAATGTGCCTTGTGTAAATTGACTAATACAGATAACTTAACTTAACTTAACTTAACTTAACTTAACTTAACAATATTCCACTTTCTATCCAACAGAATGACGACATAGATACAATATTCCTTGAGGCAGAGATGAGGGGGATCACTGAGTTGATTGGTGAGGATCCCTGTGATGTCTCTATGGAGGAGAAGGCCTCCGCTGTGTGCCCTCCTTCCCCGGCCCCTCAGAGCCCCATGAGCCCAGAGGAAGCAGAGGAGCTCTTCCAGCACGACATGGAGGCTCAACCAACTCCTGCACCTGCAGCGTCAACCTGTGTAGCCGAGAAGTCTGTTTCCACTTCTCACCAACAAGAGGACACTCATAAAGTGAGTAGTAATAGCAGTCATTTATTTAAAGGCCTACTTCACCAGTGGGAATATGAAGGTGTATTGAACTCTGAGATCCTATGTAGTATAAATGTGCAAACATTTTAGAAATCGGTTCATCCTAGCCTGAGAAAAGGCAGAAAGAGTGTTTTATGGTCTCACTGTCTAACCTACATTTTGCACAGTTGTGATGTCACTGTGATGTCACAACTGTGCAAAATGCTAACTAGTGATGATGAGCGACCTTTGCCTGTGTCTTCGTCTAAAAATGCTTGCACTGTTCAAGGAATGGTTTCTGACACATAACCCCAAACTGCTCCGGGGGCGCTGTACTATGGCTGACCCTGTGCTCTGACCCCCTCCGAAGTGTGGTAACTTGAGAGGGGGATCTGAGAAAAGACACATTTCAATGTAGCCTTGTGTACATTTACTAATAATAAAGATAACTTAACTTGAAATAAAAAACGTTTACTTCCAGGGTTCAAAAACAGAGGGGGAACTTGTTTTTGAGGAGGAACTCGCCCTGTGCAATCAGGAGAATGAAATGTCCTCTAAGCCACCGGCAAGCAAAGGAACCAAGGATCATGTCTGTGCAACGAAGAATACGGCCCCCGATTCTTCGATCCAGAGCAACTCAAAGGCCTGTGTGATCAGCGTAAAGCCCAGGGTCGCAACACAGACCCGGGCTCCTGGCACACAGACGGAACAGCAGGTAGGTCAAGATTTGGTCCAGACCGTCTCGATAATTGTCTCTTCGTGTGTTTCAGGGACGACTCCGGATTTCTCAGTGCCGGTGAATCAGGCTGAAAAAACAGTTGAGGCAACTTTGTCCCCTGAGGATTGTAACGTGAGTATTACTGGTCATTTATTTCAGTCCGATGAACAGTTTTCCCATGACAAAGGCATTAAGAAAAACTATATAGAAATAGCATTCTTTGCACTGATGGTCTCGTTTTGCTTTTACATGTAATTTATGATCATCACTGTCAGAGGAAAAATAAGACTGTTTCAGAAATATTTAAAAGTTCCTCGTAGCATCTTTAAGTTGATTATAGAAATACATTGTTTTCTTCCAGGAAATCTGTGGAACCGAGGAGTTGTCCCTCACTCCTTCAGGGTGGGACTCAGATTCAGAATCAGAGGATTGGAACGTGAGTATTAATAGTCATTTATTATTATTATTTTTTTTTTCATACAGGTAAACCTTTATTTATAAAGGTAAATCCCATTGAGACCGGAGACTCTTTTTTAAGAAAGACCTGTTTCCCACTCACACACACACTCACTCATTCATACACCGATAGCAGCAGGAGCAGCAGCTGCCACCAGGGTACAAGCTAACTATCAGGAGACATTTAGAGTTCAGTGTCTCTTTGCCCAGGGACACTTGGATATGTGACGGGGAGATGGGGGATCGAACCACTGACCCTGTAGTTGAGGGTCGACCGCCCTACACACTTCACCACTGCCTCCCCTAGTATCAATAGTCATTTATTTCATTCCTGTTTATCACATTTTTACATCAGAAATAA